>NC_044210.1:20788470-20837877 GCF_900880675.1 Sparus aurata
TATGTATATGTTCAGGACCAGCAATATGTTGACATACTGCAGTATTTTGCAGTGAATACTGTTCCTTCCAATGTAATATTTATAGTCCTGTAGTGCTCTAATGTGTACTTCTACTCTGTGTGTGTGTGTGTGTGTGTGAGAGTGTGTGTGGTAATGTCATGTGTGATAATGCTGTACAGTCTCTAACAGTCTGCCTCTCCCCCTACCTGTCTGTATCCCTCTACCTGTCTGTCCATCAGTGGAAGAGTGGTCCTGTGGTCCAGCTGGGTTGGACGGTCAGTGATGAGCTGTTGTGTATTCAGGAGGACGGCTCGGTTCTGATCTACGATCTGTTCGGATCCTTCAAGAGACACTTCAGTATGGGACAGGTCAGTCTGTTAACTAGTCTGATAAGTGATGATTATTGTTGTTGTTGTTGTTGTTACAGGAAGTGGTCCAGAGTCAGGAGGTGTTGTTGTTGTTGTTACAGGAAGTGGTCCAGAGTCAGGAGGTGTTGTTGTTGTTGTTACAGGAAGTGGTCCAGAGTCAGGTGTTGGAAGCCAAAGTGTTCCACTCTCCTTATGGAACAGGTGTTGCCATAGTAACTGGCTCCTCCCGATTCACCTTGGCAACAAACATTGATGACCTGAAGCTGCGGAGATTACCTGAAGTCCCAGGTAACAACTGTCTCCCCTCCATTTTCAGCAAGTGTCCAACCTGTCTGTCTGTCTGACTCACCTGTCTGTCTGTGCCCAGGTCTGCAGGGGAAGCCTACCTGTTGGGTCGTCCTCACTCAGGACAGACAGACTAAAGTCCTCCTGTCCAATGGACCTGAACTCTTCATCCTGGACAACACGTCCTGCACTGCTGTGGTGAGACAGTTAAAGAGACAGACAGGTAGACAGAGAGAGAGAGGTATTCAGATAGGTTTCTAACAATGCCTGTCTGTCTCCAGTGTCCTCCTGGTTTCAGTCCTCAGGCTGGCAGTATTGTCCACATGTCGGTGTCTTTCAGCTATAAGTACCTGTCTCTTTTCACTGACACTGGATACCTTTGGACAGGCTCCTCCCAACTGCAGGTGAGCTGCTCCTCTGTCCAATTGGCTGTTAGATCTAATCTGAAGGGGTGGGGTCTCTGGATGATTGACAGGTGATTCTCTTTCTGCAGGACAAACTGAGTGAAGTTGACACTAAAAAGTCGACGCCTCCCAAGCAGATGGTCTGGTATGTGCACCTGTCTACCTGTCTGTCTCTCTTTGTCTGTAATTTATCCATCTACCTGCCTGTCTGTCTATCTATTTTCTGTTAACCTGTCTCTCTCCATAGCTTCTTGTCTACCTTTATGTGTCTCTATCTGCCTGTCTCTCTGTCTCTGTTCATTACCCTGTCTGACCCTCTTTACCTGTTCAGGTGTCGTAGACCGAAGAGTCAGCAACCATCTGTGGTGTTGATGTGGGACAGACTGCTCATGGTGGCCGGAGTCTGTAACGACACCATCCAGTATCCTTTAAACCAGTTCTGAACGGTGCGTTCTGGTTCTCCTGAAACCTGAGAAGTTCTCTGGCATCGTTAAAGTTCTCCTGAAGCTCGTTAGGGTTCTCCAGGAGTTTAGGAATCTCCTGATGCTCATGTAGGTGCTGCAGAAACTTGTATTGGTTCTTCCAGAACAGGTTGAGCTAGAATTAGGTTTAAGAACTTGTTTCAGGTGTCCTCTCCTTTTGAGTCATTCTCTCATCAGGTTAGGTTCTACCCCTGTTTGACCCTTGACCCCGACATCAGATTCCCAATAGAGGATCACTGTGTTCTGGTTGGAGAGCTGGACGGAGTTCGAATCATCAGCTCGACCACTCAGGAGCTGCTTCAGGAGGTTCCTCTGGTCTGTCAGGACATCTTCAAGATTGCATCCATGGCTCCCGGAGCTCTGCTGCTGGAGGCCCACAGGGAGTACGAGGTAGGAACCTGTCTGTACAAACACCTGTCGTCTCTCCTAAATCCTGTTGGTCTGATTAATCACCCCTCTGTCTGTTTGCTTTCTAATTGGCTGATTACTGTCCTTGTGTTAATGTAGAAGTCCAGTCAGAAGGCCGATGAGTACCTGAGGGAGATCAAGGAGCAAAGCATGCTGGGAGAGGCAGTCAGACAGTGTGTCGAGGCGGCTGGACACGAATATGACACCAACACCCAGAAGTCCCTGCTGAGGGTGAGAACACACAGTTGGTTCTGTATTAGAATTCTGTGTGTTCTGTGGCAGAACAGTTGGTTCTGTAACAGTCTGTTCTGTGTGTTCTGTGGTGTAACATCATGTTTTGTCCACCAGGCGGCCTCGTTCGGGAAGTGCTTCCTGACAGACTTCAGTCCCGACCTGTTTGTGACGACCTGCAGAGAACTACGAGTGCTGAATGCTGTCAGAGAGAGCAGCATAGGGCTGCCGCTCACACACACACAGTATCCTCCCACACAGCTGCATCATGGGAAATGTAGTGTACACTGGTCTGTAGTGATGATGGTTAATGAACAGTTACTGTTATGTCATCAACTGATGTTTGACTACCAACCGACTGGATATTAGATCAGTCCCAGACATATTTAATAGAATCTGTTAACATGGTGACAAACTCCTTGACACCTGACCTCAGATTTAAACAGATGACTCTGCAGGTGCTGATCGACAGGTGATCACCTCATCCAACCTGTGTGTCTGTACCTGTCTTCCCCTCTCCCCTGTCTGCCTCACTCTCATGTCCGCCTCTCTGTACTTGTTGGTCTCTCAGATTGGTGTATCGACAGTTTTATCCATTAGCGATAGAAATCTGTCGTTACCTGAAGATTCCAGATTATCAGGGAGTCAGCAGAGTCCTCAAACACTGGGCATCATGCAAGGTAACCTGTCTCACCTGACCCACCTGTCTCAGCCTGATTTACCTGCACAGCTCATTTTGATGTGTTTGTGGGCGTGTCCAGGTGCAGCAGAAGGACCTATCAGACGAGGCTATAGCCCGAGCCGTGTGTGTGAAAGTGGGAGACTCACCTGGTGTTTCTTACTCACACATCGCAGCTAAAGCTTATGAGTGTGGGCGTACTGAGCTCGCCATCAAGGTAACTCCACCTTTCTGTCACCCTTGTAACATACACGTGTCTGTCGCTCCCCATGTAACATTGCTATATAGCATGTGTGTATATGTAACATACGTGTGTATGTGGTTTGCTGACGTGTGGACACGGCTATGAATGTTTTCTTGTGGTTTTTTGTTTCTGTGTCAGCTGTTGGATTTCGAGGCTCGGTCTGGAGAACAGGTTCCTCTGCTCCTGAAGATGAAGAGGAGCCAGTTGGCTCTCAGTAAAGCTGTGGAGAGTGGAGACACTGACCTGGGTGAGTCTGCTAGCCCCGCCCACCACCTGTCAGACAGGCCGATGATGTCACACTGATGGTTTTCTGTGTTTCAGTTTACACTGTGGTGACTTACCTGAAGAATGAGATGAACCGAGGAGATTTCTTCATGACACTGAGGAACCAACCGGTTGCACTCAGCCTGTACAGACAGGTAATCTGATCGTAGACCTCCAGTGACGAGGTTGTGTTTTCACTGATGTTGGTTTGTTGGTTGGCAGGATTACACAAAAAGTACTGAGCAGATTTCCACCACATTTGGATGCAGGATTAACTTCTCTGAATAATGCTGGGATCTGGAAGGATCCCAGCACCAGGCTAAGCATAGTTTATTTATTTAAATGGCGACATCTTATGGTCAACACATGGCGGGTCTAAGGTCAGGTGTCTTTTCCATCACCTAACACCCCACAAACCACTGCTACTGTCACTACACGCTAACTAGGCTACTTGTGATTGAACATAATGGGATGTCACAAAGAAAAAGCCAAAAAACTCTGAACTTTTTCTTCCAAAGTCGGCCGAACAAATGCAGAGACGTTGAACCCGCTGGTTCACCTGTTGACCAGGTGTGCAGCGGCGCGACGTTGGCTTAGTCACGGGTCGATGAGGCAGCTAGCATGGATGTAGCATGGATGTTAGCTCATCGTCTGCTGCAGTGGCAGAGCAGCAGGACACACAGAACCAGTGGATTTAATCAAAATTTGTTTGTACAGCAGGTGACTGTACCAAGTTTTATGTTGTTTGTTTTGCAATATGTGAAAAGATTAACAATAAGTGCGCTAATTTCACAGTGGTTTCGTTGTAAAATGCCACTATTAAATTCAGCGTTAGATAAGCTCTGACGGTAGCAGTTTTTCAATAAAGTCAAAGTTTCGGTTTTAGGTATGTTTTGCCGAGTCTGTCGCAGCCACCGCCAGCGGGCAACGCAGGGATCCTCGACCAGAGCTCTTCCTCTTCTGCTTCTTCTTCTTCTTCTTCTGGGTTTTACAGCAGCCGGCATCTAAAAGTTGCATTGCTGCCATCTATGGGACTAGCACCAAAGCATGTTGCACTGTCTCAGGTTCCTGACATGAACACAAGCCATGGAGCTTTTATTGAAGCGCCTTGCACTACTTATAGGCAAGATGCACTAAACGCTCATGTTGGGTCCACCATCACACCAGCATCAATATGGCAGCAAGCAGAAGCAAATGTAAACAATGCCACATTGTTTCAAATGTAAATATCTTACACTGATTATAATGAAATGTCTATTATGAAATATCCAATAGTTAGCTTGCACCGTTTTCATGTTGTAGGCTTGTCAATCGCTGCAGCATTAGAGCCAGTGATTAATATGGAGCATGAAGCCATAATTGGTGGTTTTAAAATGCCTTTACTGGCTCCTAAAGCACGTAATTGCCCACCTATTAACTTTTAACACTGATTTAATGCAAGACAGTATGGAACCACTCTAAACTCTACTACGTCATGAATCTGTTACCTATAGGGCACTGCCATCAGTCAGTTGCTGGCCTGTGCCAGGCCCCTGTCACAAAACAAACATGCTTCGCTGCTGGTGGGCCTCTCTTCCAACCTACCACCAGGCTTAGAAGTTTTCTGGGGGAAACCCTGATCTGGAAGGATCTGGATGGGATATTGGATTTAAGTTGGGGGTTAGGGGTTAACCCTTACCCTAACCCTTAGGGACTGTAGGGCCTCTGTGGAGGTATATGCTCTATTTGGTGTAATCTGATCGTTGTGTTTGTGTCAGTTCTGTAAACTGCAGGAACAGGATACACTGAAAGATCTTTATAACCAGGACGATGATCACCAGGAGCTCGCCAACTACTACGTTACTGCCAGTTACAGAGAAAAGGTAACCAACAGAGTTCAATAATCAGCACATCGAAACTGTGCATGATTTTTTTCAGACACAAAACCTTTGTTTATGTGTTTCTCCCTGACTGTCTGTCTCTCTCTCTCTCTGACTGTCTCTCTCTGCAGAGGTTAGAAAGCCGTCTGTCTCTCCTGCAGAGTGCTGTTGATGAATACAACAAGGCGAAGAATGAGTTTGCTGCAAAGGTAGAAGTCTCAGTCACACCATTATTATTCAATGATCTTATACATATTTACCTACATATACTGTACATATGTACAATACTGTATGTACCGTACTGTGTGTACAGTATATATGTATATATTACACTAGATGTTTGTAAAACAGGTGTTCAGGTCCACTACATGGTCTCATTGTCTCAACTGGTGGAATCTGTCATCACGTTTTATTTCAATAATTTGTTTTCAGGCCACAGAGGATGAGATGCGTCTGCTACGATTCCAACGAAAACTGGATGATGAGAAGGGGGCGGGGCTACTGGGACTGTCTCTGCAGGTATATGAAGGGGCGGGGCTACTGGGACTCCAACTCATGGAAGTATCTTCCACTGTAATCGAGTACTTTTAGTAATTTAAAAAGAGGTGTTATTTCAGGTTGTGATGTCACTTCCTGTCTGCAGGCTACAATTGAGGCTCTGCTGGCGTTGGGACTCCACAAACAAGCAGAACAACTTTACAGAGACTTCAGAGTTCCTGATAAAAGGTGAGACATCTCTCTGCTCTGACTGGCTGAACATGTGCTTTCAAATGGTTTTCTAACAGCTCTTTGGTCACCTGGCCTTTAATTTATCCTTCAAGAAATGTTCACAAACTGAGTCTTCAGGAAACACAGACCTGTCTACCTGTCTCACCTGTGTGTCTACTAGAGTTCTCAACGGGCCTGAAAATTACGACCCGACCCGACCCAGCCCACGGGTTTTTAAGCCCGAACCCGACGCAGCCCGACACACCAGCATTAATTGTCTGCCCGAACTGGGCCCAAACCCGACCCCCCGCGCGCCTGCATTGTTTACCTCATACACTTGTTATCGTAACGTTACGCAGCGGCGTCAGGTCTGCGTCTGCCCCTCCCCATGAAGCAGGCAGCCAGACTTACTCTTCACCACACGTGAACAGCGATGATTCACAGAACAAACAATATATCATTTACAATCTGCAAGAAATGTGTTTTATGAAATGTGTTTTATAAAAAAGGAAGCCCGAGGCCCGACCCGACCCGGCTCATTTGCGTATTTCTTCGGCCAGAATCTGCGGGTCCGGTCGGGTTTGTTGGGCCGGGCCGACCCGTTGAGAACTCTAGTGTCTACCTGTCTCACCTGTGTGTATGCCTGTCTCACCTGTGCAGGTATTGGTGGTTGAAGCTGAAGTCTCTGGCAGAGAAAGAGGAGTGGGAGGACTTGGAAAAGTTTGCAAAGAGTAAAAAATCTCCTATTGGCTACCTGGTAAGAAGAAGCCCCGCCCCCTTACCAACCTGTCATTGTAAGTAAGGATTAAAGAATTACCCATGATTCTTAGCGATGTCTCTTCTTCAGGCATTTGTTGAAGTTTGCATGAAGAGTCACAACAAGTACGAAGCCAAGAAGTATGTTTCCAAGGTTACACCTGAGCAGAAGGTCAAAGCTCACCTGGCCGTCAGGTAAGACGCACAACACCTGTGATGTCATCAGACAGGTGATGCCTAACCACTCATGTGACTGGTCTCCTTCTTCTCTTCCCATCAGTGACCTTGAGGGGGCGGCGGATGCTGCAATCGAACGCAAGAACGAATCAGAGATTGGGGTGGTCCTCTCCAGATGCTCCGCCTCCGATCGCCTGTTGATTGACAGGTTGAACCGAGCCAGAGCGTTAACTGCCAAAAAGTGATCCTCCACTCAGAGTTCATGTACAGAGACGGCAGAGCCGCCGCTGCCAAAAAGTGATCCTCCATTCAGAGTGTATGTACTGATGCGATACTGATTGATCTTCAGAGCAGGTATTACCATAGTAGCCGTAGCCTGAATTGTTTGTCCTTCATGTGCTTTGATATCAGATCTAACTGAGCTGATCATGGGTTTTATCTGTGGTCATTAATGATGTGATTATTGATTACTCAGCTGCTGTTTTCTTCTTCTGTATTTCTGTTAATAAAAGCTGTGCGGTCCTTCAGTGACTGAACTCCATGTTGCCCTCATGTGGCCGTGATGTTCATGAGCTGTAGCCATAACAACACAGGCTCCCTCGTTTCCTGTCTTCTCTATGCGACTTCACTTTAAAATCAACATGTCATGTTGACAGTGAAACAGAGCCAGAGCTCTGAATCCTGACGGTTGAACTTATTTCACTCTCTAACGTTATTATTTTAATGATTCTGACATAAAATTGGTCGACTTAATTGATGTGTTTCTAGAAACATTCTGTCAGGCCTCTTCCAGGATCAATATATTAATCAACACTGTAATCATCAGGTGTGATTAAAGTATGCAACATTTAAATACCCAAAGAGCTTTTCTGAAGTTCATTTGTGAAGAAATCAGATGATCATTTAAATCAGTTTAAATCAATCAGTTCTCAACAAACAATTTATGTTTTTATTTAGAGCATTTTTATTTCATTTTTATTATAATGGATGAAATCATCTTCATGTGAAACTTCTTGACTTGTTTGTGACTGAAGGACAAAAACTTGCTTAAAGGTTTAGGGTTAGAATGTAAAAATGACAAAAAAAGGATTTCTGATCACGTAAATCAGTTGAATCACCTTATTATTAATATTTGTTATTGACCATCAATGGCATCCTCTGCTGGGGGGAGGAGCTTTGAGGGGGGAGGAGTCTTGAGGTTCTCAGCTGGAGCAAAACATCAGGAGGAAGTATTTCCGTTTTAAAGTTCAACAACTTGAGCAGAAGACGTCGGAGCTGCGGGCGGCGCGTGACCGCAGGTAGGTTTTTAACCTGTTCAGGTTTCACTGGAGAGTCTGCTGAGAGACGGACAGAAGCCAGACTTCCTTCAAACTTCAGTCACTGTCCTAGAAATTAAAATGTTGAGGAAGTGATATTATTTTCTAAATGACCACAGATTAGAGTTTTCAACGGGTCGGCCCGGCCCGACAAACCCGACCGGACCCGCAGGTTCGGGCCCTAAAAAATACGCAAATGAGCCGGGTCGGGTCGGGCCTCGGGCTTCCTTTTTTTATAAAACACATTTCATAAAACACATTTCTTGCTGGTTGTAAATGATATATTGTTTGTTCTGTGAATCATCGCTGTTCACGTGTGGTGAAGAGTGAGTCTGGCTGCCTGCTTCATGGGGAGGGGCAGACGCAGACCTGACGCCGCTGCGTAACGTTACGATAACAAGTGTATGAGGTAAACAATGCGGTCGGGTTCGGGCCCGGGCCCGGTTCGCTCAGACAGTTCATGCTGGTGTTTCGGGCTGCGTCGGGTTCGGGCTTAAAAACCCGCGGGCTGGGTCGGGTCGTAATTTTCAGGCCCGTTGAGAACTCTACTACAGATCGGCAACAAACCGCCGAAGTACAAACATTTACTGCTCCTGTCCGCACCGTCAGACACAGGAGCTACATCACGTGATGGAGTTTTGTCGTTTGATTTATTAACAAGCCGAATTAAGTAACAAAGCATTAACATTCATACAAGCTCTGTAGTTAGACTCCAAGCAAGGCAGCAAAAGGTGACAGATTTTTAAAGGAGTCTGGCAACAGAAATGTGCCGACTCAGCAGAACGTGTTCAGTGACACATTAACTGACCTGGTTGAGTTCAAAGTGTGCAAACTCAAAATACTGCCACATCATCCAGAGCTGACACATGTGACACCACAACACGTAGCACTGTTACATGTGAGGCTGCAACACGTAGACCTGTTACTGTGTGTAACATGTAACAGTGCTACATGTTACTGTTCGTGTTGTTTCTGTGGTAACAGAGTGACTAATTGGACTTCTGCTCGGTGATTACAGACAGATGATGATGTCATCAGTGAAGGTAGAGAGTGTGCTGAAGGCAAGTGCTGTAATTGGTGAAGGGCCAGTGTGGGAGGAGTCGGCGCAGACACTGCTGTTTGTCGACATTGTCGGGCAGAAAATCCACCGGTGGAGTCCAAACACCAATCAGATCCAGTCTGTGGAGACAGGTCGACTAATCAGCATACAGGACACATCTGAGTTACGTGTTCATTCTATCTGCATGTCTCACTTGTCTGCCTACCTGTCCCCCAGGTGACACAGTGGGCTTTGCAGTTCCTCGCAGGTCAGGTGGTTATGTTGCAGGTGTAGGTAGAAGCATCGTGGCTGTTGATTGGTCGACTCAGACGATGTCTTCATTGGCGGAAGTTGATGAGGACAAACCTAACAACCGCCTGAACGACGGGAAGGTCGATCCTTTTGGTCGCCTGCTGGCAGGTCAGTATGGACACCTGTCTGCCTGCTTTCTATCTGAGGTAGTGTTGCCATGGTCACAGTTTGTGGTGCCCCAGGTACAATGGAGAAGGAGGTGAGACCTGCTGAGTTTCAGAGACATCAAGGATCTTTGTTCTCTGTGACCTCCGACCTCACTGTGACAAAACACCTGGACAAGGTAAAATCACCTGTCTGTCTGTATTGGACTGTCTGTACCTCCCTGTACCTGTCCATACTGCTCTGAACCTGTCTTTCCGTCTGCACCGGTCTGTACCTGTCTCACTCTCAGGTGGACATATCTAACGGGATGGACTGGTCTCTGGATCAGAGGACATTTTACTACATTGACAGTTTGGCTCTGACTGTTGACGCCTTTGACTACGACTCAAACACAGGACAGATCGGTAACTGTACTTACACTGCAGTATATATGTGAAACTGTGTATTTCTACTGCAGTACACATAGATACATATACAAGTACTGTACAGTAATCCACCTGTGTGTGTTGCCTAGGTAACCGTCGTGTTGTGTACCGTATGGAGGAAGGGGAGGGGCTTCCAGACGGAATGACACTTGATGTTGAAGGTCGTCTCTGGGTGGCGTGTTACAATGGAGGACGAGTCATCAATATCGACCCTGCTACTGGTTAGTTGTACTGGTTATAATAATGATAATGAAGATGATGGTGATGATGAAGACGCGGTGATGAAGGTGAACAGCGCCTGCTGTGTTCTCTCAGGTGTGCGGCTGCAGACGGTCCCTCTGCCGGTGATGAAGACAACCTCGTGTTGTTTCGGTGGTCCGGACTACTCTGACCTCTATGTGACCTCAGCCAGTCTAGGCCTCGGCCAATCAGAGAGGAGACTGCAGCCACTGGACGGAGACATCTTCAGGGTCAGACTCACCTGTCCACACTTCATTCACTGACTCAACTCTGTTCAGTGTCACACACCTGCTGATACTGTGTGTGTGTGTGTGTGTGTGTGTCTACAGGTGACTGGACTTGGGGTCAAAGGTCGTCCTTCAAACTCGTTCTCTGGATGATCTTAAGGAGACTCAAACAGCCAATCACAGCACAGATCACCTCACTGTCACAAACTGTCCAATACAGTTATTGTACTGGATCAATGATATTATTAATAATACCAGTTCTGTTTCATGTCAACATTTGTAGTTCATAACTAAAAATACAAACAATTCTGAGTAGCCTGTTTCCTGATGGTTTCCTGCCTGTGTCAGATACAGAGTAGAAGTTGGGGTAATGGAGGGGTTTTCTTGCGAGTTTTGTTGCTAAAGCAGTCGTTCAGTGAGTTTGGGGCTGGACGGCCTCATGAGAAGCTCAATGTTGGTCGACCAGTTTTATCATGGAATGGAATGAATCATATTGATCAAATGTAAAACAGAAGAAGTTCTCTGGTTGTTTGTTCTTTGTAGCATCGAGAGGTTTCAGCTCCATGCTGAGGACGAGTGCAGCATCAAACTGTGAGCGGTCGTACTGAAGTGAGACGGCAGCATCATGTGGACACGGTGTGTTTTATTTACACCATCAAGTGCAGAATCACCACCAACAACCAACAAACACAAACAGTACAAGCAACGCTACACAGCTTTATAGAAAATGTATGTACACGTAGAAAACGTTGTGCTGTTTCACTTTTTTGTTTTGTTTTGACTTGGGGGGAGGGGGGGGTAAATCAGTTTAGACTCGCAGCTGAACCGTTAGTGATGAAACATGCTGACGTCGGCTCCAGCGTCCCCTCACTCTGACACCGCAAACTGCAGCTCACACCCGCGATATCAGGTGACGCATTTTAAAACAAGCTTCTGCCTGTCTGCTTTCACACACTGACATCATGTTCAAACATGTTCCAGACTGAAGCTGGTGTTTGTGATGCTGTGGCTCTGGTGCTAACAGCAGGTCAGCTCTGGTGCCAGCTAACAGGCTTACCCTGCTGGAAAAACCAGCACAGACCAGCAGCAAATCACAACATATGCTGATCTTGTTGGTGACTGGTCACCAGCAAGACCATTATATGTTGTGATTTGCTGCTGGTCTATGCTGGGTTTTCCAGCAGGGTACAGCAGGATGGCTATGGTACTAGCTAACATGCTAATAGCAGGGTCGCTCTGGTGCTAACAGCAGGTCTGCTCTGGTTCCAGCTTACAGGCTAACAGCAAGATTTCAGAGGAAGATTTGGTCTCAGGTAGCTGAGTGTCAGATAAACAGGGTTTGTTGGCAAAGCTTGTTCTGACAGTGGAGTGTTTTCTGCTAACACCGTTTCCTGTTTGTAATGATCTGAATTTTAAGGTAGCTCTTCAGAAAGGTGCCAGACGCTGCATCATCAGCTCTTGTAAGGCTAATAAATACAGTAGAACACAATATTGTGAAAGGAGAAGAACCCTGTACAAGAAACAGACTAGAGGAACCCAGAACAACCACAGAACCATAGACCTGCTGACCTAAACCAGGACTCTGTCTGTTTTTTTACTGGGGAGAGGTACAGTTTCTTCACCCTGAACTGACCCAGAACTTTGTACGAAGTCATTTTTTTCATGTCACTTTCAGCATTTGATAATGAACTCATGAGGCGTTTGTGTTCATGTTGATTGTATGATATGAAGAATACCCACAGTGTGTCTTAAACCTGCACTTTGTCTAACGTCCAGCAGGGACTGCACTGGTTCCAAACAGAAGTCTGACTGCATGGAAGCTTATGAGAAACATCACTTTCCTGTAGAGTTTATGGTCTCAGTCTCTGGTTTCTGTTCATTTACACTAAAACAGAACATAACTATGAGAATTTAGTCATCACTACGGCAACGTGTTTTCAGGTTCTCAGCCAGATCCAATCAGGACTTCCTCCCCAGCTCTCCAGTCACTTCCGTCTCAAACAACCAAAGATGGTGACGGGTCAAATCACCATCTGTCCACCCTGATGATGCAGTCTGGAACAGAACTTTGCTCAACACTGCCACCTCTGGTAGAAAATCTACATTTGACTTCCGTCATCTTTCTAACAATGTGCAGAATCTCCTTCATGTCCTCCTTTACTCTCTTTCAAGTGAGGGAAGAGGAACTAAATTTCATTTAGAAATCATGTGTAGTCTTCAGTCGCTCCGGACGCCGATGTTCGAATTCAAACTTTTTATTCTAAGATTAATTTTCGGCCTACGTGGTAAAGAAGCTCTTAAAGTGCTTGAAAATTTGGAAATTTGAACAGCTAACGTTCAATTAAACTACATCTTCTGCAGAGGAAGAACATTTGATAGGATCAAAAGTTCAAGAAGAGTTTCTGAGTGTTTCTTGTCTTGTGATCGGTAAATCTGAATCTAACCAGACTGACACCAGATCAGCCTGTTGCTGCTTCAGTTTCATCAGAAGAGACACATTAAAATGCCCATTTTTTGAATGACATTTGGTCTGACAACAGTCGGGCCTGAGTGGAACATAATGCTACTGACAGGAAATAGATGCAAAAACAAAAAGCCAGAGGTCAGAGGTCAAAGGTCAGGTGGTGTCTAGGTACCAGGTCTGTGCACAAACTGACCAATAAAATAACATGGAAAACATGATGTCATCAGTTCACATCAACAGATTAGAAATGTTCAAAGTGCTGATTGGTCCCATCGATTAGAAGTGGGTGTTGCCAGCTGAAGGAGGCGCATCATTGTCCTCAAACATGCTGACATATAAACTCTCTCCGGCTCTCACTCAGTAGTGCTCCTCAGAGTGGGCGGGGTCACAGAAGAAGCGTGAGCTGCGTTTGGCTGATCGGGCCGTGAAAGGAACGGTTTTCAGAGCTACAGGTGAAGATAAACAAAACAGCCAATCAGATGACAGACAGGAAACACCTGAGGGATGTACTACAGACAGGGATCAGTGTATCAGTAGGTTTTATTACATAGATTATATCCTCGTGTGCTGTTGTTACTGTGTGTTACCTGTGATGATATCCTCTATGGCGCCATCCTTCCCTTCGTAAACATGGCGGCTGTCTTTTCCTTGTCGTCGTCTGAGCTCAGTGAGCAGCTCCTGCTGCTGCCTCTTCCCCCTGTGGGAGGGAGACTGAGGGGAGGAGGGGAGTCATGTTGTGAGTCATCGGTATTTCAGTCTTCCACTTTAAATTTACACTAAGCTCGATAAAACCTTAACTGTGACTTTTGACAGCTCAGTTAGAGAAAAAATGGATCCATCTGTAAATGAACCACAAGAGCTCTGAATCCTGAAGGTCAGAAGTCTGTCTCACCTTGGTCTCCTCCTCCTCCTGTTGCTCCTCCTGCTCCAGTTTCTCCAGTAACATCTGCTCCTGGCGCCGCCTCTGCTCGTTCTCCTCCTCCGCCAGCTGAATGTACAAAATTAAATACATGACTTCTTATTGTATTGTTTTAGGCCCTGCACATAATGCTACGACGTGGTAAGAGATTCAGATTCATCGCTTCCAGGGGAGGCGAGGTTTGAGGTGAGTCAGGATTACTCACCCTGTATGCTTTAATGAAACGAACAAAGATGGGGAAGAAGACAGACGGTGGCATCGTCTTTGAGCTCTCCCCAAAGAATTTCACCACATCTTCAAACGCGTCCTAAAATGAGCCCAAACAAAATTTATCAAGACTTAATTTGCACACTGTGGTCTTTTATAGTGTTGTCTTTACAGTGTGGCCTTTACAGTGTATGTCTTTACAGTGTTGTCTTAACAATGTGTGGTCTTTACAGTGTATGTCTTCACAGTGTGGTCTTTACAGTGTTGCCTTTACAGTGTATGTCTTCACAGTGTGGTCTTTACAGTGTGGCCTATACAGTGTATGTCTTTACAGTGTGGTCTTTACAGTGTGGCCTTTACAGTGTATGTCTTTACAGTGTTGTCTTAACAATGTGTGGTCTTTACAGTGTATGTCTTCACAGTGTGGTCTTTACAGTGTGGCCTTTACAGTGTATGTCTTTACAGTGTTGTCTTTACAGTGTAATCTTTACAGTGTGGTCTTTACACTATAATCTTTACAGTGTGTAGTCTTTACGGTGTAATCTTTACAGTGTGGTCTTTATAGTGTGTGGTCTTTACAGTGAGGTATTTACAGTGTGTGGTCTTTACAGTGTAATCTTTACAGTGTGGTCTTTACAGTATGTGGTCTTTACAGTGTGGCCTTTACAGTGTATGTCTTTACAGTGTTGTCTTTACAGTGTGGTCTTTACAGTGTAATCTTTACAGTGTGGTCTTTACAGTATAATCTTTACAGTGTGTAGTCTTTACGGTGTAATCTTTACAGTGTGGTCTTTACAGTGTGTGGTCTTTACAGTGAGGTATTTACAGTGTGTGGTCTTTACAGTGTAATCTTTACAGTGTGGTCTTTACAGTATGTGGTCTTTACAGTGTGGTCTTTACAGTGTAATCTTTACAGTGTGGTCTTTACAGTATGTGGTCTTTACAGTGTGGTCTTTACAGTGTAATCTTTACAGTGAGGTATTTACAGTGTGTGGTCTTTACAGTGTGGTCTTTACAGTGAGGTCTTTACAGTGTATGTCTTTACAGTGTTGTCTTTACAGTGTAATCTTTACAGTGTGGTCTTTACAGTATAATCTTTACAGTGTGTAGTCTTTACGGTGTAATCTTTACAGTGTGGTCTTTATAGTGTGTGGTCTTTACAGTGAGGTATTTACAGTGTGTGGTCTTTACAGTGTAATCTTTACAGTGTGGTCTTTACAGTATGTGGTCTTTACAGTGTGGCCTTTACAGTGTATGTCTTTACAGTGTTGTCTTTACAGTGTGGTCTTTACAGTATGTGGTCTTTACAGTGTGGCCTTTACAGTGTATGTCTTTACAGTGTTGTCTTTACAGTGTGGTCTTTACAGTGTAATCTTTACAGTGTGGTCTTTACAGTATAATCTTTACAGTGTGTAGTCTTTACGGTGTAATCTTTACAGTGTGGTCTTTACAGTGTGTGGTCTTTACAGTGAGGTATTTACAGTGTGTGGTCTTTACAGTGAGGTATTTACAGTGAGGTATTTACAGTGTGTGGTCTTTACAGTGTGGTCTTTACAGTGTGTGGTATTTACAGTGAGGTATTTACAGTGTGTGGTCTTTACAGTGTAGTCTTTACAGTGTGGTCTTTACAGTATGTGGTCTTTACAGTGTGGTCTTTACAGTGTAATCTTTACAGTGAGGTATTTACAGTGTGTGGTCTTTACAGTGTGGTCTTTACAGTGTGTGGTCTTTACAGTGAGGTCTTTACAGTGTGGTCTTTACAGTGTAATCTTTACAGTGAGGTATTTACAGTGTGTGGTCTTTACAGTGTGGTCTTTACAGTGTGTGGTCTTTACAGTGTAATCTTTACAGTGTGGTCTTTACAGTGAGGTATTTACAGTGTGGTCTTCACAGTGTAATCTTTACAGTGAGGTATTTACAGCGTGGTCTTTACAGTGTGGTATTTAAAGTGTGTGGTCTTTACAGTGTAATCTTTACAGTGTGTGGTCTTTACAGTGAGGTCTTTACAGTGTGTGGTCTTTACAGTGTAGTCTTTACAGTGTGTGGTCTTTACAGTGTAGTCTTTACAGTGTGTGGTCTTTACAGTGAGGTCTTTACAGTGTGGTCTGTATAGTGTAATCTTTACAGTGTGTGGTCTTTACAGTGAGGTCTTTACAGTGTGGTCTTTACAGTGTGTGGTCTTTACAGTGTAGTCTCTACAGTGTGTCAGGTGTGTGTATGATGTCACCTGGTCAGGTATGATCAGGTGTGTGTATGATGTCACCTGGCCAGGTGTGATCAGGTGTGTGTGTATGATGTCACCTGGCCAGGTGTGATCAGGTGTGTGTGTATGATGTCACCTGGCCAGGTGTGATCAGGTGTGTGTGTATGATGTCACCTGGCCAGGTGTGATCAGGTGTGTGTGTATGATGTCACCTGGCCAGGTGTGATCAGGTGTGTGTGTATGATGTCACCTGGCCAGGTGGTATCAGGTGTGTGTGCATGATATCACCTGGCCAGGTGTGACCAGGTGTGTTTATGATGTCACCTGGGCAATGCGTGCGTCCTCCTGCAGCTTGCTGAGTCGAGATTCGTGCCTGCTGATGAAGTCTTTGAGTGTGCTGTTGTGTTGGACGCTGAACTCTCTCCAGGTGAGCTCCATGCCGCGCTGCAGCTCCTTCACGTCACACAACACGTTCTCAAGACTCACTGCACACCGGTGAGACACAGGTGAAACACACAGGTGAGCATCCCACACTCTGATGAGTATGCTGATTTCTGATTGGTTGACAGACTCACCTGCAGCAGCCTTGTCAACGTAGTGCAGCTCGTTGTAGAACAGAGACACTACAGGATATTTCTCTCTCACCACGTTGGCGATGTAATGAAGTAACGTTTGCGTCCGGTCAGTTGACTTCGTCTCCAGGAGCTGAACACAAACACACCTTGTGTCATGATCTCATATGTTTCTGACCAATCAGAGGAGGTCATTGTGTGTGTGTGTATCTGTTTGTGTGTTTGTGTTACCAAGTCTAAACTTTGCAGCTTGAATCCGTACACAGCTCCCCTCTTACTGCTATTCATGTAGTTCCCTAGAGCCAAGATGATCTACAACATCAGAACAAGACATAATGTAGATGTGTTTATACATATAGAAGATTATATATAAAATACACACACTGTGTATAATAAGCAATAAACAAATATACGCATACTGGATATTTACAAAAAACAAACATGAACACAGACGGACCTCGAGGATTTTCTTGAGCTTCTGAGATGATTTTATAGAAACTGAAGCAGCGATCATTGCGTGGAGTTGCTGAAAGGAAACACAGTCACAGTGAGACAGGTCATATTTATTTGTCTTTCTTTCCGTCTGTCTTTCTCTCCGTCTGTCTGTCCGTCTGTCTGTCTTACCGGTGTTAACATCTGGACGTTGTCGGTGAAGTTGCCCATGAAGGTCATGATAGTCATGCGCTGGTTGAGTCTTTCGATGCGGCTGAACTGCATCATGAAGCGGTCTTCATCACTGAGAGCCTCCAGAGGCTTTCTGTCCCTCTCATATTGTCGTAGTAGCTTCACCTCGGCCTCCGTCGGCAGGAAACGCATCAGACACTCCACAAAGTCCACCCGTACTGTCCGTAGGTCAAATCTACAGAAACCCAAATCACACTATTCAGGTGCGCAGCGATATCCACTGGTAGCCAGTCAGCAGCCAGAATACACCTGTGTGAAGGACTAACCCAACCCTAGCACCAAATCATGGAATAATGACAACAAGAATCACCCTTCAGAAAGTGAGGAGATTGTAATCTGATGGTCCTGTTACTGTCGGTACTGGTTATTAGAGAACTGTCTTGCTGGTGTTGTTGTCACTGGTTCTTACTTGTAGAGTAACTAGTGGATGTTATTGTACTTTTCTTACTGTTTCTGGTTACACTGGTGGAATTTAACCTACGTGTGAATGGCTCGGCAGATGACCTCTGATCCCTGGCCAGCCTTCCTCAGAGTGATGGCCAGATTTTTGGATCTGTTGGCCTCAAGCAGAGAAACTTTGGATGGAGCTTTCTGAGGGAGTTTCTGTCTGGACAGAGTCAAGTCCACTGCTGGACCCTGAGCCTTCGTCTTAAACAGCTCCTCAAAGCCCTCCACGTCCAGGTCCTGGGAGACAGACAGGTAGAGAGAGAGAGAGATGTAGTTAAGCAGCTCCTCAGACAGGTGGTCACTCTTTTAAGGAGAGGAGAGAGAGGAGGTCAAGTTTATTTTTCAGCCTTGATAATGCCTTGCAGGTTCTCTCGTCTCATTGGCCATCGTATTACCAGACAGGTGGAATCCAGGACAAGAAAGGTCATACTTCATCTGTAGGCTTCATGTTATGTGTGCTTGTCAACAATTGAAGACATATGAACATTTTGACTCGTCTTCAAGCTGCTTGTTCCTCTCATCAGGATCTTTCTTGACCCAGTTCTTTAGTTGTTACTGTTGTTTTAATGACCGTCTATAATCTCTGTTATGAAAAAAACACTGAATCCTGTTTAACTTGATGGAATTGTTGGAATCAAATAAGACTTTATTGTACCCGAAGGATGGACTCGTCATCAATGTCATTGAATACTGTCCCGTTGATCTGACTCGGCTTCAGGGCGACCCAGTTCAACACTGGCAACCTGAACTTGGTCTGGATCGGCTTCTTTATCTTCACCGCTGCACAGCAAAGAGAGAGAGAGAGAGAGAGAGAGAGAGAAAGCAGGTTGTCAGATATAGATGTCAGAGGTCCAAAGGTGTGTTCCCACTGAGGCTGAAACCTGACCTCAGCCTGAGGAGATGAGGGGCTGGGATCATTGTTATAGCCACTCCTAATACCAAAATGGCATAATTAAAGACTTTTTGATCTAATTTAACTTTACCCAAGGTGCCACAAAACTCCATCCTCCCGAGAACCCCAACCCTTACTCAGCCACTGAGAACCCTAACACTGACGGATCCCCCGAGAACTCTATGCCTTCGCCTTCATATTAAAGAGTTCGACCAATGAGATCAACCATGAGACAATAAGAGACAAACCAGCTAAAAGCTGCTTGTGCTGGAGACTAATGGGCTCAGTTTCTAGTTTCAAGCTGATGGAGTGATAACAGAGGGATGAAAAATGAATATGAAAGATGCTCTGATGGTTGGACCTCAAGATGATGGCGGAGGATGATTAATTAATGAAGATGATGATGATGTAAAGAATAATACATAAACGTACAGAATAACTTGAGAGGACCCTCTGTCAGCAAAACAAGAGAGAACAAAAGCTTGTTAGTAACATATAAATCAGTTCACAACAAGTTATATTTCACTGTTAGTATGACGACTGGTTCTGGAGTCTGATTGGCTGGTGGATGAGTGACCAATTTCAGTTTCAATCATCGGAATTAAACTTTCGGCAACTCTGAGAGGACAGAATAAACATATGTAGTCTGTATATCTAGTGGCTGTTGAACAGTTTGTTCCAAATAAACTTGAGAAAAAAAGTTACTGTTAGTAGATCATTAGACTTTGACCAGATGAACTTCCTGTGCATATGTACATTATTGGTGATGTGTCAAATGTCCTACAGTTACCACCATGTCAACATGTTATCACCATGACACCATGTCACCTTCCTTGTTAAAGAAAAATCAGTGCCAGCTGTCAGGACGAAAACCATTTGTAGAGTCGTGACACTCGTAGGAATCAGCGACCTGTGACTCAGATGTCTTCAATAAAATGAGATCATTTGAAATGTCTTAAACTTGAGTCTCACCTGCTAGTCCCGAGTTAAAGATGACCGTGGGCGACCCCCCTGACCCTGGGAGAGGGGGGGCTACAGGAGGAGGAGGGGGGGGCATGGGGACGGAGGAGGACAGCTCACTTGTCCGACAGGGGGGAGGGGGGGGTGGAGGGGGGGGAGGAGGTGCAGGGGGAGGAGGTGCAGGAAATGTCCCGTTGGATACTTCAAAGACAAGAGGAGAAGAAGTTCAGTGTTGAACAGGAAGTTTTATCCAGACCCCTAGTAGTATTTCAGTGTACTTGTGGTATTTGAGTGTACTTGTACAGTTTAAATAAATCTGTGCTAAAGGTGTAGTTGAAACTCACCTGTGCCTGGCATTGGTGGGGGAGGGGGGGGAGGGGGTGGGGCAGGCATCCCTGGACCTTCGCCCATCCCTGGTCCAATGCTGTGATAGGCTACTGTCTCAGGACTGTGGAAATAAATCAGGTAATCAATCAATCTCATTGCCGGCTGTCATAACTTCATGTTCGTTGATTTGAGGTCATTTTTTATGTTAATGGTTTTTGGCACATGGGGCAGCAGAGCTCGTCTATAAACACGTCAGCTGACAGTGTCATCTTAGAACGTCGTCGTTGTGGATAACATCAGGACTTTAGTTAGTTAGTTTAGTTAAGTATATTTACTGATATAAAAGGTAAATTGTTGACACATTAACAAATAACTCCAAACAATTAAAGGGTTTATGACTGTTTTCTCATGTGACGCCTCTACAGTTAAAGGTTGATCACGTTCTACTTGATCAGAAATATACTGCCCGACCCCCAAAAAGTCAATCTAATATTACGTTGGACCGCCTTTAGCTTTGATTACGGCAAACATTCACTGTGTCATTGTTCTGATGAGCTTATACCATGTCACAACATTTATTTCCTTCTAGAGTTGCATTCGTTTTTCGATCTTGTATTGATGATGGGAGAGTCGAGCCGCTGTGCAAAGTCTTCTCAAGCACATCCCAAAGATTCTCAGTTGTGTTCAGGTCTGGACTCTGTGATGGTGCTGATAATGATGTCTCATGCTCCCTGAACCACTCCTTCACAGTTTGAGCCAGATCAATTGTGGCAAAAGTCATGATGAGTGCACCACTTCATCTGCCTCTCTTCTTACCCTGATGGGCACATCACTCTGAACAGGGTCAATCTGGACTCTTCAGACCACATTTTTCACCATCTGATTTCACCAAACGTTAATTGATCTCCAGTCACGATCATTCAAGATTTCTTTCCGACCACATTTCTTCCTGGAAGATTGTGGTTCATCACTATTGCCAATGCCAATAATTTGACCCTTCTGAAACAGAGTAACATGTATTTCACGACCACGGGACTTTAGCGAGGTTGTTTTAAAAATGAGAATCTCCTCACTGCATCAGTTAAGGCAGGAACACACCAGCCCAACCGTTGGACGTCTGAAGTGTATGGGGAGACTCGGACGAGGTCGGGAACAAATATGTTTGGTGTGTTCAGCTGCGTCGGAAGCTTTCAGAGCCACATGGACGTTGTCGGCTCTGATTGAGTAGGTGGGCTGTCGGACGTCTGAGCCATTGTATTCTCTGATTGGCGTGTGCTAGCGAATCAGCGCAGTGTGTGGGAGGGGCGGAACTGACGATGGTGACGGCTTTGTATCATAACAAGCCCGAAAGCACACAACGCGAGTGTCAGCCTAACCATAGTAATCTTTCACGTATGCCAAGTATTTAGTCCCCAAACGTCTTCTCGGGTCGGACGAATACTGAATCAATACTGTGTGCGCTTTGTTTTTCTATGCACTCCGTTCCTCACTTCGTTCCGTCATTTCCTGTTTTCGTGTTTTGGATCACTGGCATGAGACTAGTGCTACCCGCTGTTAAGGAGGCTTACTGCATCTTGCGCGGGACAAGAACGTACACGCTACAGTGGAGTAGGCAGCACGTCGAAGCGGTGTGTTCAATGCAACTTTTCTGCTGAATGGGTCAGACGAGAGGCAACAGAGTGGTTGGAGAGTGGTCGGATAAGGCAGTTTGACATCTCGGCGGTGTGTGGGGGCCTTTAGTTAGATAAGTTGTTGCTGACTGAAACATATTGATCACTGCAGTAAATATCCAAAAACAGGTTCTTACCTGTTTGCATAGTTAAATCCAGGTGGTGACGTTATTTGGGCCAGGCAGTATAAAAAGATTGTTTTGTTTGATTTCGGCCACTAGGGAGCAGCAGAACAATCAGAAAACACTCGGTACCCTCACTAGAAGCGCGATGTCAGGGTGCTACATGTTTTGCCCCTCCCCCTGTGATTGATGAGTATCCTGGATCGACATGACGATTCTGACTGATCTGAGTCCAATCGTCTCTCTCTCTCTTAATCTGTCTCACCAGCTTATCTTTAACTGTGTCTGTCTGCTATTGGCCTCCCCAGCAGGAGGTGTACAGTCATGTCTCTTACCTGGGTGACAGGTTAGGACAGGGTGGAGGTGAGGGGGAGGCGGAGTCAGCCACCCCGCCATCCCCTTCTCCTCTCTGGGGTTGCGGAGCTCCGGGTCCTCCAACCTGCTGGGCCTCCTGAGCCTGGCGCTCCAGACGACTCTGACGCCGGATTGTTTGGTCCTTCTCCCGAACCATCCGTCGCAAGGTGTGTACTTGAGTGTTAGCGCTCGCATACACCTCCTGCACAGGTGACAGGTGTGTTAGAAGCAGAACATGTGAGAGAACAGGAGTTAAACAGACAATACAACATTTTGTGTCTCCATGATGATTGAATGTTGGCGTGGGCTCTGACCCGGACATGGTCCAACTCCTTGTTGGTTTGCATCAGTTGTTTCTCCAGTTCGACGATCTTCAGCATTGCTTCGTTCTCCACGTCCAGCAGGCGTTCAGACATCTGCGGGCAGAGACAGACAGACAGGTACAGGTCAGTATGATGCCTGTGATCTGACAACAGAACAAGACAGGTTAGTACAGCTGTCTGTCTCACCGTGCTCAGGTTCTCCTCCAACTCCTCTACTCGTTCCAGAGCAGCAGTTTTGGTCTCGGCATCCTCCAGCAGCGTCCCGACGTCGAACACGTTGTCGAGGTACGCCTGAATCTGAACCTGCAGTCTGTCGCTCTCTGTGTGCTTCAGCCTCTGCAGTGACACAGGTACATATCCGAGTGGGGAGACATGCAGGTAGACAGGTGGAGTTTATCATTTGTGTATTTTGTCCACACACTTGTTTTTAATAATGAGCTCTCATGTGATTGACTAAGAGCGGGTCATGTGATGACCATTAGCGTACAGAGTAAGAGAATGATTGTCGCTCTCATGAAATTGGCTGAGAGCAGACCATGTGACCGTGTTACCTCCAGGTGTTCGTCCAGGTTGAGTTTGGTGAAGTCGTACTGCAGGTGGACTCTGAAGTTCATGTCCTCCACAGAGTGAACCACAATGTTAATGAACTGCATACAGGCCACCTGACACAAACACAAACACACACACACACACACACACACACACACACAGTCATCAACCTGCTGATGATGTCACCTTCATTAAAGGTCCAGTCTGTAGGATTGAGAGCCATTCATGAGTTTGTGGAATCATGTTTGTCCATTCAGGGCTTCTGTAGAAACATGACTGGACCTTTAATCAGAGTCATGTCAAGGAGACCCTGATATCCTTCAAACGTCATTCATAAAATAACATCATTGTTTTATGGGCGCGCAGGTAGTCGAGTGGTTAGAGCGCATGCCACGAACGCAGTGGACCCTGGTTTGAATCCCTCTGGAGGACCTGTACTGCAAGTCACACCCCCCATCTCTCTCCTCTTTCTGATCTATCCACTGTCAAATAAAGGTGTCTATGCGTCAAAAAAAACCCAAAACATTATTGTTTTATATGTGTACAATAATGTTATTATTTACTTATATTGATTAAACCATATCTGTTATATCTGTTAAATAAAGTCACTATATATGTATGTATATATATATATATATATATATATGTGTATATATATATATGTTATATATGTTAAATAAAGTGACTGTAACTGATGACTGTGACATTTAAGAACACTAGTATTTAAATCAAAAACCTAAATATTGATTCAAGTTCAGTCGTCGTACCAAAAAGTCGATGTTGTCATCTTCGTTCTTAAAATGTTCCATCAGCTTCTCAAAACGCATCGACTCTGAACACACCTGCAACAGATCAATAAGTCAATCAATCAATCAATGCACACAATAGATTAATCTATACATTCATGTATGTTCATTAGCTCTGCAATGGTAGAAAATGTTCTTATTAACTGTGTGCTGTAGAAACTTCACAAACTGCAGCACTTTTCATATTCAATCAGTAGTGATCAATATAAGATCAGTGTGTGTGTGTCTGTGTGTGTGTTTGTGTTTACAGTTTTGAAGTTGTCAAAGGCCGACAGGATGATCTCATGTCCTCCTCTGACCAAACAAACAGCCGCCAACAGCTCCAACACCAGAGCCTTTGTCCTGAGAGACAGACATGTCAGAGACACAGAGACAGACAGGTCAGAGAGAAAGACATGTCAGAGAGAGAGAGAGAGAGACAGAGAGACAGAGAGAGAGAGAGAGACAGGTCAGAGAGACAGACATGTCAGAGAGAGAGAGAGAGACAGAGAGAGAGAGACAGAGAGAGAGAGAGAGACAGGTCAGAGAGAGAGACAGGTCAGAGAGACAGACATGTCAGAGAGAAAGACATGTCAGAGAGAGAGAGAGAGACAGGTCAGAGAGACAGACATGTCAGAGAGAAAGACATGTCAGAGAGAGAGAGAGAGACAGAGAGAGAGAGAGAGACAGGTCAGAGAGAGAGACAGGTCAGAGAGAGAGACATGTCAGAGAGAGAGAGAGACAGAGAGACAGAGAGAGAGAGAGAGACAGGTCAGAGAGACAGACATGTCAGAGAGAGAGAGAGAGACAGAGAGAGAGAGAGAGACAGGTCAGAGAGAGAGACAGGTCAGAGAGACAGACATGTCAGAGAGAAAGACATGTCAGAGAGAGAGAGAGAGACAGAGAGAGAGAGAGAGACAGGTCAGAGAGAGAGACAGGTCAGAGAGACAGACATGTCAGAGAGAAAGACATGTCAGAGAGAGAGAGACTCCATGTGGGCTTTTTGTTTGTTTGGGGTTTTTGTTCTTGATCTGTTTCTTTGTTGTTGTTTTTATTTAATTAATTAATTAATTAATTTTTATTTATTTATTTATTTTTTACATCTGACTCGCACCATATTGTATTAATATATTCTTGTTAATTGTTTCTTTCTTTATTGATTATGAACAAATGTTAATTACTTCTATACCATTTTGCTATTCTGCCATTTTTTTTCTTTTTATTTATCCATCTATGTTATTCTGTTTAATGAATTGTGTCATCTTTGAAGCTTTGGCAATATTGTTCACCTAACAGAGAAAGAGACAGGTCAGAGAGACAGACATGTCAGAGAGAGAGAGAGAGAGAGATTCACAGACATCAGAACCCAGATATACATTAAAATCACAGGTACAACCCCAGACTGCCCCAAACTATCAGACCAAGAAAAACTACAGCATTTACTGGGAGAAAAAACTGGCACTGCTGTAGATGCAGCGAGATCTGTGAATGCTGCCACAGGAGAAGAGACGAGCTGCACAACAACACCTGACATGATTTCCTCCACATGAACCAGCTGATCCTGACTGGGTTCTTACCTGCACACTGATATTCTGTTTACTATTGTTGTTGTTATTATTATTAATATTATTATCATTATTATTATTGTTAACATTTTTGTTCTGTAATCCTGTACGCTTTGGCAATATTGTGAACCACAGTCATGCCAATAAAGCTTGTTGAAATTGAAATTGAGAGAGACAGGTCAGAGAGAGACAGGTCAAAGAGAGAGAGAGAGAGACAGGTCAGCAAGTGAGACAAGTCAAAAAGAGAGAGAGGGAGACAGACAGGGAGAGACAGGGAGATCAACACTTAGGCCTACCTGGAGAAACCTGCTTTCCTCTCCCCGAACTCCCCCCAAGACACAATTTTGATAAAATAACCAACACAAGTGCTACCCATCTTTTACAGCTCTGCTGCACGCTGGGTCTGTATATATTCAATGGTAGGTTACGAGGAGATTCTCTGGGCCGTTTCACATTTAGTTCAGCTCTTGGCAGTAGTATGGTAGACTATGCAATAACAGATCTGGACCCATTGGCCCTCATTTATCAATCTTGCGTGAAAACGGGTGCAGATCTGAGCGCAGAATTGGACTTACGACAGGACACACGTGTGATTTATGGAACGTTCGTATCTGACCAATCCCAGCGTACGAAGGATTGGGTCTTGATAAATGAGGCGGCTGAA
Source organism: Sparus aurata (assembly GCF_900880675.1). Lineage (NCBI taxonomy): Eukaryota > Metazoa > Chordata > Actinopteri > Spariformes > Sparidae > Sparus > Sparus aurata. Next base: position 20,814,707 of record NC_044210.1, read on the forward strand.
TTTGATCGTCATTAACATGTTATGCCCTTAAATATTCCAGGTTCGGAGGCCTCGCCCACTGAGGTCAAACATGGAGAGAAGAAACACTGGCAAGAAGAGAAACTTTTCCGAGATGGAGAACGGCATCCTGGCAGCGCCGGCACATCAAAGGCTCCATTCACTAATGCAATGTTGTGTAAAACTGAACAGGCCAAAATAATATGGCACACTTTCTCTGGGGTATACAGCAGCGCTCCCCCTGCTGGTCCGAGACGGAGCCACCTGCCCTTCAGCCACCCGAAGCAGCTCCACTGTGACCCGTGTGCGTGTGTGCGCACTATTGAATCTGCATTCCTGCTCTGTTGCAGGGTTTGCCAGCGGGGTTATTAGGTATTCCGTTAATTAGTTGTCATATTTTATGAAAAAAAAAAAAGTAGTATCAGTAAAAACGTGGACTTTTTTTTAATTACATTTTAAAAATGTTGTTTTATCCGTTTTAAGAATTCATTTTGATCTGTTCTAAATATGTGACTGCTTATGCATAATGACAGCTGAGGTTTGTTTAATTATTATTTTCAGACTCAGACAGATTTTGCTGTGCTGCACCGAAAAATCCACAGACTCAGATTTATGTACACGAACTCAGACCTGACGTGAGATCTGATCGTAGCTTCCGCTCACGTCCAAATTGATAAGTGCCGAAGCTTGCGTGGAAATGGTCGTATGCACAGTTTTCTGCCGTACATTCGTTTGATAAATGAGGGCCAATGTCTCTCAGAGCTTTCACAGTCAACCCACTCACACCCCTCTCAGACCACAGCAAGATCACGGTCTATCTGAAGAGGAAACACAGTACAGTGGAAACCGCTTATAGTGATCACGGATATAGTAATCAACCGCTTATATGGATCAAAAGGCTTGGGACAGAATCATTTCTATACAAATGCTGTTTAAATAATTTGTTTATAGTAATCAAGAAATCCGCTTATAGTGTTCATTTTTGGTCATTTTATGAATGAAAACATGTGCAAAAATAATTTTAAAACTACGTGTATTTTATTTTTTACTCCCATGATTCCTTGCTGGACGTCTGCTTCTGCCTAGCTAGCTAACTTAATGAGTTGACACTGGGCAGCAAGCTCGCGAATCATGGCTGGAAAAAGTAGGTCATTTTCTCTTAATGAAAAACGTAGTCTCCTCGAGGCTTATGACAAATTGCCAAAAACGAGCCAATGAGATGCTGCAGAGAAGCTTGGCATTCCTCAGGCTACCTTGTGTAGTCTAATTAAACAAGGAGAGACAGTCATGAATGCTAACGATGGAGAAAGAAAAGGGGGGCACCCGGGAAAAGCACCTGCGGTTGAAGCCGCCCTGGTTAAGTGTATTGATAATGCCCGGTCTCGCAACGCCCCGCTGAGCGGACCCTTGGTCAGGGAGAAGGCCGAGGCATTGGCAGCAAGCCTCAGAGAGGACGGTTTCAAAGTTTCTGTCGGCTGGTTTGAGCGATTTAAAAAGAGGGAGAACATTGTGTTTAAGAAGCTGCATGGGGAGGCTGCTGAGGCAGACACTGTGTCACGCGATGAGTGGCTTGAGCAACAGTGGGTCAGGGTGAGACAGGATTACAGTGAGGAAAACATCTGGAATGCTGATGAAACTGGGATTTATTTTCGGGCACTACCTGACAGCACCCTGACCTTCAAATCTGACAATAAAAGAGGGGGGAAAAAATCAAAAGAAAGGATTACGGCTTTGTTAGCCTGCTCTGCCGCCGGAGAAAAGAAGGAACTTTTTGGCGTTGGAAAAAGTCACAGCCCCCGCTGCTTCAAACACGTGCGTACACTGCCTGTCCGTTACGCAGCTAATTCTTCTGCCTGGATGACTGCGGCTCTCTTTGTGGAGTGGCTGAAGGACTGGGATCGCAAACTGGGCCAAGAGAGGAAGAGTATTCTGCTGCTTGTGGACAACTGTGCAGCCCATAACGTGAAAAACTCAACACTGAGAAACATCCGACTCGAGTTTCTGCCAAAGAACACGACCTCAATTCTCCGGCCCTGTGACCAAGGCATCGTCAGAACAACCAAAACTTACTTTCGCAAAGAGATGGCCCGCTCCGTACTGCGCCAAATTGATGAGGGGAACAGAGCAGCTGCTGCAGACATCGCAAAGAAAATCAGCCTCTTAGATGCTATTCTGATGCTGCGGGACGCCTGGGCTGATGTGGAGGCCTCCACAATCAGGAATTGCTGGAGGAAAGGAGGTCTGGTCATGTCACCAGAGGAGGAACCGACAACTGTTGATCCACCTGCTGAGATCAGCACTGACGAGTTTGAGCAGTGGATCCTAAGTGATGACAGCACCCCGGTGTCAGAGCCCGTGACGGATGAGGACATCATCTCGGAGGTACAAGAGCGCTTTGGTGCGGGTACCAGTGCTGCGTGCAGCAAGGAGGAGGAGGAGGATGAAGAAGAGGAGACCGTTGTCCCATCCAGAGCTGAGATGAGGAATGCAATTTGCATTTTAAAGACACGAAACTCTCCTGCATGTTGGTTTCAAAAACTTTGACCTTTTACATCGTTTTGAAAAAGAAGTGAACTTGGTGTTGGACAACACTCTGATCCAGGGATCCATGGATACATTTGTGAAGTGACTTCTTAATGCGGCGCAGCAGAGCTGCAACACAAACAGAGGTAGCTTAAATTTTCTTGATGCAGTTGTTGTCTTCTATGTTGTTGTTCTATGAAACAGTTTGTTTCAAACTTTATTTTCAGACTTATTAAAAAATGCACTGGCGGCACAGCAGAGCCGACGCACAGAATAAGTGACATACTGTATTTGAGTTATGTCTGCGCACTGCGCAGTAATTAAACTTGCATGGTGCCTCTCAAAAGGAGCATTTGAAACGAATGTGTTTGAAACCATAATAAAATTCAATAAATGCTGAAGCTGTCCGTTTCGTTCCATTTTTCTCATTGAAAAACGATACAAATGGCATTTAGATGACATTCTGCATAAAAAATGAATAATAAAAATGATAAAAATTCGGTTATAGCAATCAACCGCTTATAGTGATCAAATTGGCTCTGGACCAACGTGATCACTATAAGCGGTTTCCACTGTAACACCACACATTCATACAGATGGAGATCAGACAGCATGGAGAGCTACCAAAAGGCATTTGAAAATTCCAAAATCCAATATTCAATCGATTTCTTTCTTTCTGAAATATTTCCCCATAATAATGATGGTGTAAACACTGCTGTGGGCAAAATTAATGCAATTTTTGATAAATTGGCAAAGTTATCAAACTTGAAAACATCATAAACCAAAACAAATACACAATAAAAAAGGTTTGACAACGACTGCAAAAATATAAGGAAAACTTTAAGAAAGTTATCAAACGAAAAACATAGAGACCCAAATAACCAAAATATACGCCTTCGTTACCACGACACCTTAAAACAATACAAACACACACTGAGAGCTAAGAAAGACCAACACACCAGAACCCAGCTCTCTGAAATAGAAGAATCTTTAGAATCAAACCAGTTCTGGCAGAAGTGGAACACTCTAAACAAAACACAACAAGATCAACTGCAATACAAAATGGCAGCATTTGGATGAATTATTTTACTGAATTATACAGCAGTTTTGCAAAGAACAGTGACCAAAACAAAACACACGCCAAGTGGAAAACTTTAGAATTAGCAATTAAAGACAACCAGAACCCTCTAGATGCTTCAATAACAGAGCAGGAACTGATGGAAAGCATCCAATCCCTGAAAGCTAAAAAGGCCTGTGGAGTTGACAGCATCCTCAATGAAATGATCAAATATTCTGACCTATACTCAAACTTTTTAATATAATTCTAGCAGTTGGCACTTTTCCTGACATATGGAATAAAGGTTTAATAACACCACTTTATAAAAATGGAGATAAATATGACCCTAATAATTACCGTGGAATCTGTGTAAATAGTAACCTGGGAAAAACCTTTTGCAACATTATTAATAAAAGACTTATCAGTTTTATCAATGACCAGAATGTTTTGAATAAATGCCAGATTGGATTCTTACCAAATTTTCGCACAACAGATCACATCTATACCCTCCACACCCTGATTGAGCAAGAATTAGACAAGAAGAAAGGAAAGGCCAACGCATGTTTTGTTGACTTCACAAAGGCCTTTGATTCCATCTGGCATGAGGGTCTTTTCTACAGACTGCTCAACAGTGGCATTGGAGGAAAAACATATGATGTAACCAAATCTATGTACACAAACAGTAAATGTGCAGTTGAAATAGGAGACAAACAAACAGCCTTCTTTCCCCAAGGTCGTGGGGTGAGGCAGGGATGCAACCTCAGTCCAATCCTGTTCAATTTATACATCAATGAATTTGCATGTCAATTAGATCAATCCACGTCACCTGGTCTCAATCTGAATGGTACAGAAGTTAAGGGTCTCCTGTACGCAGATGACCTGGTGTTGCTGTCACCAACCAAAGAAGGTCTACAGCAGCACCTCAACCTCCTGCATACATTCTGTCAGTCCTGGGCTCTGACAGTCAACCCAAAGAACCAAAATTATGATCTTCCAGAAGCAGTCCAGAAGTCAGGACAATACACACAATTTCTATTTGGACACCACTAAATTACAACATAAGAAAAACTACACATACCTTGGCCTCAACATAAGCTCCACAGGGAGCTTCAACTTGGCTGTGAAAGATCTGAGAGACAAAGCAAGGAGGGCTTTCTATGCAATTAGAAGAAATATCAAACTGGACATTCCAATTAAAATCTGGCTTAAAATTTTCCAATTTGTATTAGAACCAATAATTATCTATGGCAGTGAAATTTGGGGACCAAAAGTAAATCATGAATTTGACAAATGGGACAAAACAATAATAGAATCTTTCCCCACAGAGTTCTGTAAGAACATCATGCACGTCCAGAGAAAAACACCAAACAACGCATGTAGAGCAGAACTCGGCCAATTCCCCCTCATATTGAAAATACAAAAAAGAGCAATTAAATTTTCCAATACCTAAAATCTAGTGACCCCCAGACATACCATCACAAAGCCTTAACCTGCCAAGAGCTGAAGCCAGAGAAGAGTCCCCTCAGCCAGCTGGTCCTGAGGTTCTGTCCAGACAACCCAACACGGCCCGGACAGCCTCGGGACCTCAACACCAAGCCAATCAGACCAAACCAAATTATCAACCAACAAAAAGAAATCTACATCGCATACTGGAAGGAAACAACTAAAAGACAGAGTAAATTAAAATGTTATCTGACCCTAAAAAGAAACTTCACATTAGCAAATGATCTGAGCACAGTAACAGATGCTGAATGAAGAAAAGCCTTGACTATGTACAGACTCAGTGAACACAGCCTGGCTGTAGAGAAGGGTCGGCACAGACAGAGCTGCTGCCAGAGGAGGAGAGACTCTGCTCCCACTGTGACCGACAACATGTCCAGTCAGAACTGCACTTCCTCACCTCGTGCCCCAAATACCAGGCTCTGAGAAATCAACACTTTCCCAAAATAATGCAAATACACCCTGAATTTGAACACACAACAAACATGGAGAAACTCCCATATTTACTTGGGGAAATACCCAAATGTGAGAACATTGCGGCCAAATTCATCATCTCATGTCACGACCTGAGGACAGCCAGTGGAACCTGAGAAACTACTCAGAATTGACTTCTTTTTATTTGTTTTTAATTGTTTCATTCTTATTTATTTATTTATTTATTTATTTCTCGTATCAACATAAACACACATCCACACACACACACACCCCACCACCAACACCAACACACACACACACCCCACCACCAACACCAACACACACACTCACACACACACACACACCCCACCACCAACACCAACACACACACTCACACACACACACCCCACCACCAACACCAACACACACACTCACACACACACACCCACCACCGACACCAACACACACACACACGCCACCGCCAACACCAACACACACACACACACCAACACACACACTCACACACACACACCCCACCACCGACACCAACACACACACACACCCCACCACCAACACCAACACACACACACACCCCACCACCAACACCAACACACACACTCACACACACACACCCCACCACCGACACCAACACACACACACACACCAACACACACACACACACACACACACACACACACACACACACGCATGCACACACACAGACTTCCACAGTCTTTATGCCTGCCATAGACTGAGAGACAGGAAATCATTTTTGTTGTTTGTTGTTTTCTTCTTTTTGTTATTACAGTCCTGTTGTGACTATGACTGTGATTGAGTCAATCACAAGTTATACATATTATACATACAGTATAACTCATTTATTGTAAATATTGTTTTACTTTATTGTTATTATTATTTTGAATTCCAAATGCTTGCTTTGGCAATATGTACAGTGTTACCTCATGACAATAAAGCCAATTGAATTGAATTGAATTGAAAATTGAGAGACAGACAGGTCAGAGAGAGAGTGACTGATATATTGCCTAGATTACATGTACATATATTGTTTTATGTCTTTTGTTTTGTTGAATAGTATTATTGTTATTTTTGTTGTGATTGTGCTTTGGCAACACATGTTAAATGTCATGCCAATAAAGCCTTTTGAATTGAATTGAATTGAGTGACAAGTCAGTGAGAGATGTAGTACTTTGTAGTGTGTCCATTATTTTTACAAAGTGTTTATACTTGTATTATATATTACAGTAGTAATAGTACGTGTGTGCAGTATCTAAAGTAGTTGTAGTTTTAGTAATAGTACGTGTGTGCAGTATCTACAGTAGTTATAGTTTTAGTAATAGTACGTGTGCGCAGTAGTAGTTATAGTTTTAGTAATAGTACGTGTGTGCAGTATCTACAGTAGTTGTAGTTTTAGTAATAGTACGTGTGCGCAGTAGTAGTTATAGTTTTAGTAATAGTACGTGTGTGCAGTATCTACAGTAGTTGTAGTTTTAGTAATAGTACGTGTGTGCAGTAGTAGTTATAGTTTTAGTAATAGTACGTGTGTGCAGTATCTACAGTAGTTGTAGTTTTAGTAATAGTACGTGTGTGCAGTATCTACAGTAGTTGTAGTATTAGTAATAGTACGTGTGCGCAGTAGTAGTTATAGTTTTAGTAATAGTACGTGTGCGCAGTAGTAGTTATAGTTTTAGTAATAGTACGTGTGCGCAGTACTGACCTGGGGTTCCGGTTGTTGAGGCTCAGGGCGATCTCATTGACAGCGTGAGGATGTGACATCACCATGTTGAATCCGTACTGAGGAAGAGGAGACAGATGAAGATAACTCACACCTTCGTCCTCGTCTGTGTGAGTGGGCTCAGTCGGAGCTTTAATGAATCTTTATCACCATTTTTATGTTAAATCTTCTGTTTGTGTAAGATGTTACCTGGTAGTTCATGATGGCTCTCAGACACATGACACAAACGTGAACGTCGTCTTTCTTACAGACCAGTCGTGAATTCTTCAGAGTGCGACGACTTGGCAGAGTGTTGGATCGAGTCACCAGAGTTGAACTACAAACACACAGAAACAACATCAGATGATGGAACTCTACCTGGCGACTTCACCTGTTGCACATTTGTTACCTGATGGAGTGTCGAGCTGCTCGGGGAACGGACGATGATGGGGAGGGGAGGCTGCAGTCGCCATGGAGATCCTCTATGGACCGACTCCAAGGAGAGTCTATGGATGAGACCTCACCCCCGGCCTCCGACTGCTCGCCATCAAACCTGAACACACATACGCAGCATTTTTAGATGTTTGGAGCTTTACAAAGATCCAGGATCAGTTCTAACTGTTCAGACTATAAACGTGAAGAAAACAACCAACAGACTTCTGAAACCACCTGGAAGTCTCTCGACCGTCTTTACGACTCAGATCACAGTGACGATGAGAGACGCTCCTCTGTTAGACTATATAAGCTAATAACGTGAACATACCTGTGGAATATGTAATTATTTAGCTTAAGGTTCAAACTGAGGGAACTTAAAGTAACATTTCATCAATATTTTATATCTCAAATATTCTATTATTATTATTATTATTGTATCACTCAGACTTACGTGACGGCGTACTGAGCGAAGGACAAATACTCGACCAGAACATCCAGACCTCGATTCTCCTCGTTCAAAAACTCTCTGACCCACCTACACCAAGAGAGACAGACAGGTCAGCGAGAGAGATAGAGAGAGGGAGAGACAGGTCATAGAGGTCATAGAGAGAGACAGATAGTCATACAGATAATGATAATACAAATATTGGTGATGAAGATGATGATTATGATGAAGAAATACCCAATGTGGTTTGTGCGAAGAGAAATCTCGAGCTCCCTGAGCATCTGAGTCGATTCCTGAACTCTTCTTCTGAACTTCTGTAGACAGACAGGTAGAGAGATGCAGACACATAGAGGGAGACAGACAGGTAGAGAGTCAGACAGGTTTTCTTGCACTGTTTAAATCGTTAGATAAACAAACCCTAACAGTGTGATGTCATCAATTCAGTGTGACATCATAGCTCACCTTGCGAGTCACAGCTGGATCGAGGAAGCCTCTCAGTTTCTGGATGTAAGTGTGTGGAGGGTTCTTCACCTGAAACCTCTCCTGCACCACACACACACACACACACACACACTTTGATTGGATGACATCAGTTTTCACCATCGTTGGTAAAATTAACTTCCTGCTCAGTTCAGTCACAATATGATTCACTCATTAAATCAAACAGATTTAAATAGTACATATTACCAAACACATTTAGAAGTAATCAGATTACCACATGGTGGCTCACACTGATAACCTGGAGTCTCTGTGGCCTGGCTGGTTGTTCAGCCTGGACTGAGGTATACAACAGTTAATGTACTCAAGTATATATATATACTGAAGTAACGTACAGTATATATGCTGAGGTAGAGTGCATATGAAATAGAAATACATACTGTATATGTAAGTACAATACAATAAAATAATGCCTGAAGTTTCTGATCTGTCCTGCAGAGTCTTGATTGGTTGACGTTCTTGTTCTTTAGGTGGGAACACATTCAAACTCATGAACTTTATTAACACCACCCACCTGATCACAAATCAGCTCCCACTTCTTCTCGTTGTCATAGGAACGCAGCAGACGCACCTTGTCAGGAGGCAGGTTCATCGAATTCTGGAAGACATTTTAAAGGTTAGTGAGTTTAAAGCACCTTGAAGAGTCTTCATGACACTTAATGTGCAGTGATGTTGCTGGAACAGTTGGATTTAGGGTTAGGGTCATAAAAAACCTAACACTATGAATCAAAATTAATTTCATTTTGAAGTTTAGGGTTAACCCCCCAAAAATCATGTTTTCCATGAAAACTCACACTTTAATCCATCAGATGAGTTTTCAGATGAAAACACAATTCACTGAGGGGAGAAAGAATGATTTTTACTTGGAATGATAACTTTGTTTCATCTGCAGCAGTTACAGCCTCTCAGAACTTTGTCTTCCAGCTGTCAGTTTGTGGAGGTGATCTGAGGAAATGTCCCTCCAAGCTTCCTGTAGCCCCTCACACAGGTTGTACTGGCTTGATGGGCACTTCTTAGGTATCATACAGTCAGTGTGCTTCACAGCAGCTCTACAGGGTTCAGATTTGGTGATCTGCTGGACACAAAACCAGCTGACTGCTCCTTCTCTAAATAGTTCTTCATAGTTTGGAGCTTTGGCTCATTTTCCTGTTGGAGGATAAAGTTTGCTCCAGTCAATCTCCGTCCACAGTTCATGACATGGTGTTGTAAAATGAGGTGATAATCTTCCTGATTCCAGATCCCTTCAGCCGTAAGCATGTCTCCACCTTTACCAAAACAGGCCAGATCATCACATTTCCTCCATCAGGCTAACAGGTGGAGGCACCACTTGTTATATGTCTCACAAACTTTGACTCGTCTCTCCAGAACACTTGTTTCCAGTCTTTGTATGTCACGTGTCTGTGTTCTGTTCTCCATCTGAATCTTTTCCTTTTATTGTTGCATCAATAAAGTCTATCTATCTATCTATCTATCTATCTATCTATCTATCTGTCTATCCTGGAGCTTCCTCTTCACCTGAGACATGAGGACCTGGGAGGCACTTGTTTCTCAGACTAGCGTCTGATCTGCTCCTCCTCTTGCTGTTGTTTGAAGGGAGTAGTACACACCACGTTCATTTCTCAGAACAACAAACTAACGAGTTTTAAACTTGGATTATCTAACACAATGTGCCATTGCAATGTGCAAAACGCAGCAGCATTGTAACCTATATTTTCCCAGTAGACACATCAACCTCTTCAGCTGTTGCTTCTCTTCTCGGGTTTTTCTCCTGCTTCAGAGCTGTTAACTGCCAGAGTGTCTCAGGGCTAAAAGAGTGGACAGGCCAGATGTCCGAACCTTAACCCTAACTCTATTCCTCTGGATGCATGTACGTTGCGTCATGGCTCTGGGATGTTTTTGCTCCATCATCTGTCATCAGGCAACCCCCACCGCTTGAGTCGCGAGACCGAAGAGTTCCTGCAATAATTACATAATCACGCGAGACCAAGGTTATAGGTATGTGTTTTAAACACAACAACATTAAGTCCAAGAGAAGGGTTAGAAGAATTGCATGTATTTGTCTATTTTTTCAGATTTTTGTGTATTTTTTAGTTTTTTATTTTGAAAATTAACTGGATGTTATGTTGTTGTTTTGGTGTCTGACTTCATGTCTGCTCTGTGCTGCATTCGGCTGAATTGCTGCGTTGTGCTCCGGCATCTGGCAATGATAGAAGCCTTGCGTATCTGCTCCGGCAGGGTCCAGACTGTGAGCTGGGATAGAGCAGATACACAACACAGCAGAGCTCCGCTGCTGTGGTGGAGCCATGACGGGGTAGTCACCGCCTTTGATGAAACCAAAACCAAGCTCAGTGTTCAAGGAGGGACAGTCCTCCCTGTGGACTCTCTGCCTATCCACTCTGTCCAGAGACACAACTTGATTCCAGTGAGGTGGGTGTGTGACTGGGGTACAGCTGTATGGTACTCTGTATGATACCGCTGTATCCCCATTGCCAGAAATACAGACACACCAGCTCACATGCATAAATGCTCACTCTGCACAGAGTCTGTGTGCAACCATAAATCAACATTTAGCTGTCGGTCTGGTTGACTTCTGAGGTAACCAGAACTAAAGATAACAAAAACCAAATAAACCAAACCACACGAAGAAAGCCCAACCACACTAGCAACAACCCCCAATCGCAACCTTACGGGATCCAACCCCTAACACCCAACCACGCTGAATCCAACCCCTAACCCCAACCATGTTGGATCCAACCCCTAACCCCAACCATGTTGGATCCACCCCCTAACCTCAACCATGTTGGATCCACCCCCTAACACCCAACCACGCTGAATCCAACCCCTAACCCTCAGAGAGATGAGAATACAATATAAAATATTTGGTTTATGAACAAAAACCTGCAGAACCGATGACATCACATCAGCCTGAGCTGGACTCTCTGTTAGCATGCTAGGCTAATCACAATCAACCTATAAATCACATGTCTTCACTGTGCAACACTCCAACATGTCTTCTGTCGTGTGTGTGTGTGCGTGCATGCGTGCGTGTGTGTGTGTGTGTGTGTGTGTGTGTGTATTTACCAGTGCGATGGAAAACCTCTCCTCCAGCTCAGCCGGGTCGGGCATTGGGAGTCGAACTGGGGCGGCTCTGGACCGGATCACTGCCAGTTGGCTCTCCATGCTCTCTGCGTTCCCCATCTTACACACACACTGAACACACACACTCACACACAGACTGAACACACACGGTGAACACGCACACAGTGAACACACCCACCTACAACAACACACACCCTGAGCAGACACACAGCAGCAGGAACATGTGGTCGGCCATCACACACTGAACACAGACAGGCGGTGGAGCTGCTCAAGGCCTGTCTGTCTTTCTCTCTTCCCGTCTTTCTCTCTCTTGTTTCCTGTCTGTCTTTCCCCACTCCTGTCTGTCTCTTGCTGGACAGAGCAAATCGTCTCGCTCCACCTCCCGTCTCTCTCTCTCTCTCTCTGTCTGTGTCTCTTTGTCTCTCGTCCTCACCGCTGCTGCTGCTGCTGGTGCTGCTGATGCTGCCGCTGATGATGATGATGATGCTGATCCAGATGAAGCTCTGATGCTGTGTCGTGTGTGTGTTGATATGAAATGTGTGTGTGTTGTATGTGAGCGCGTGTCGCAGATCAGCCGGTTAATCCTCCCCCTCTCCTCCCCCACATGAAGAAAGAAAGAGAGAGTCGGCCTCCCTCCTCTTTGTCTCTCTCTCTCTCTCGTTCTCTCACAGCTGCAGTCTTTGTCTACCTCGCTCGACCCTCCCTCCTCCCTCTCTCTTCCTCTGCCTCCTCAGACAATGAGCCTTCTGCTGCCACAGGCTCCGCCCCCCCCCCCCCCCCCCCCCCCCCCCACACACACAGAGGTGAGTATAATCTGAGTCTCTGGATCAGTTGCTGTAAAACACACACGGCCCTCAGTCGTATAATTCAATAAGAATAACAATAATTATAACAATAATAATAATGATAATAAGATTTGTTATTATTATTATCATTATAATCAACAGTATTTTAGCCACTTTTAGTAGTAACATTTCCAATGATATTCTCTATGGTTTATTGTCCTCATTAACAGAACAGACTAACATACTAACCCTTACATGATCATTTATTAATCCAAATTTAATATCATAACTGTGAATACAGGATGTCATCATCATGTTGGTACTGAACAGACATGTCGGTCAAGACTTTATTAAAAAAAAGCCTAAAATAGAGCCTAATTTCTATTTGACGATCACAGACAGCCAACAATATCCCATCAGTCAACAGTAATCTGATTACAAAATAGCAAGTACTGTAGCAAGATTAACAAATGCTCAGTTCAACAGTATTGATTGCCCTGCTGAATCCCTCCTGCCCAGAGACACTGATCTATTCAGCCCCACAGCCACCAGAACCAGACATGAGGCTCGGCAAGAAATCACTCTTCAAAACCATCTGAGGCCTTAAACTGGTACCAATTCTCCCCCCTCACCAAGGTTCTTCTTGCTTTTCCTGGTCCAAACCAAGGCAGGATTTACCCAGTACTGGCAAGCACCTGCTACCAGTCTGGACCCAGCACTGACCAGCAGCCTCTTCACTGGCACTCTAACCTGGCAGCGGAGCCTCAAATTAATCAAATCAAATCAAATCAATTGAATACAACCCAAACTCACAATCACATTGTCTCAATGGGCTATACAATCTGTGCAGTGAACGACATCCTCTGTCCTCAGATTCAAGTGAGGAAAACATCACGTTGGTGGAAAAAACAACCTTTTAACAGGTTAAAGAAAAATAATGGAAGAAACCTGATGAAGAGCCACAGAAGAGGGATCCCTCTCCCAGGACGGACAGACATGCAATAGATATCGTGTGCACAGAAAGAAAGTAGCATTGACAGAACATCTGATACAAATGATAGTAGATGTAAAATGTGTGGATCCAGGAGACGACTGATCAGATCGAGGCATCGCCAAGGACTCCCCGAGCCAAAGTGAGTTCAGACATAGAAATATAATAATTATATTGAGTCTTCCTTTTAATGAAAACAAAGTGACTTGTTAATATGTTAACAGCTCTCATACGTATTCACCAAGCTGCTCATTTGCTCATGCTCATGATAATAATATTGATAACAAATGTAATAATAGGGGCTCATCTTCTGTCTTCAGTTTGTGATGTATGTTTGTATTTTCGCTGGTTAGTTTTATGATTATTAGTATTTATTAATTATTAATTTTCTGACACAGCTCTGATTGACTTTCGTCTGTCATCTCGAGTGGAATCAGAAAGAAGTGAGCTGTTAGCATAACACACCGAAGAGGGAGGTGCACTGGGGGTAATGTAGGCAGCAGGGTTTAAAAGGGATGATGGACTAAAAAGTGTTTTGTATGTTGTAGGTGTGAACAGATGAATCATCACACCTAACCCCAGCAGCAACAACAATAATGATTTTAATCTTCTCCACTGCAGCTTTAAAGTTTCAGTACCATGGACAGAGTCTCTGCTGGAGCCCCGCCCCCCAGACTGCGTCACAGAGACAGACAGACAGGTGGAGACAGAGACAGGTGGAGACAGAGAGGGGGACACACTGATCCATCAGGACTACAGACAGGTTGGAGGACGGAGGCTGCAGCAGTGATGGAGCTGCAAGCACGTTTTTATTTCTAACGTTTGAACGGTCGGACCGGACAGACAGACAGACAGATTAGAGACAGACAGACAGACAGACAGACAGAAAACTGCTCCTTCGCTGCTGCAGAGAGGCTCGCGCCGGTCCGTCCGCTTGTCGTCATGGGAACGGTGCTGTCTCTGTCTCCGGGCTCGCGGAAGGCTGCGGCTCGCGGGCCGGAGAAGCTCGGGGAGCTCACGGTGCAGAAGCCGTTGGAGGCTCGTGAGGAGGAAGAGGAGAAGGACGAGACGAAGAAGAAGAAGAAGAAGAAGAGGCACCCGATGCTGCTGCACGCGCTCAGCTGGAAGAAACGTCTCGTTGCCGCACGAGCGAAGAGGAAGGGCGGGAAGAAGGTGAAGCCAGCGGTGTCCGAGGCCGGGCACGTGCAGCGGGAGCAGGCGGTCACCGACAGCCGCCACAGAGCGCTGAAGGGCGGACACAGACACGGACCTATCCCGGTTCCCGTCCCCACCGTGCCGCACCAGAACCAGAATGAGACCCGAGGAAGGCCGGACCTGATTATCTCACCACGGAGGGTGGTGGTGCAGGTCGGTGTGGTTTGATGGAAAGGATCAAAGAGAGAAATCAGCTGTGAGATGTTTTTCAAGAATCCTAAATAATTTAACTCAAATAATAAAAACAAAAACATTTGACAGTTTTAAACTAAAGTCGTTTAAAGAGACTGTGTCACATTTACAAAATTAACAAGCTCAGAAAGCAAACTTTGAGCTGTTCTCAGAGGACAACAAGGTCCCAGAGAGGTGGCAGGGTCCGCCACATTTAACAAAGTAAAGCATTATAAATTATGTTGTCCTTTAAGGTCAGTTTGTTTATTCAGTCATGGAAACTAACACAGTTTGATTATTGATTTAGTTTGAAGATCTGTCTCTTATAAAACTACAGACTGTTCCTTTAATGACAAACATGATGTCACAGTTCATTTGGATGTTTCTGATACAAACACAAACATCAGAGAGAAAATTCACACGTGATGTTGATACAATATTATTGACTTAAATTTTCTTTCCTTCAACATTCACTCATAACTTTAAACGCAATGAAACAAAACATCAACATTTTCAAATTTGTCATGTCTGTGATGCAGTCAGTGATTTATACGTTCAGCAGGTTTATGACAACAGCAATGACGATGATGATGATGGTGTACATTTGTGTCAGTTATGGATGTAAGTTGACTGTGTTGTGTCCTTCCTCCTCGTCCCCTGCTCACTTGTCTCCTCTCCTCCCTCCTTGTCCCCTCTTTTCTAGGCGTCCACAGGTGAGCTTCTGCGTTGTCTTTCAGACTTCCTGATTCGTCGTTGTGTCAAACTGAAGGAGCTGTCGTCCAATCAGATCATCCTGTGGTTCAGAAATGTCGACCGAGCGCTGCTGGTTCAGGGCTGGCAGGTCAGTATGTGTGTGTGTGTGTGTGTGTGTGTATGTTTGTATCTGCAGGACCAGAGCTTAAAGGGATAGTTTGGGTTTTTTGAAGTGGGGTCATATTAAGTACACATCTATCGTTGATCTGTTCCCTACCGTAATCACCGATCAGCGCAGCTTCAGTTTGGAGAAGTAGAGAGCCGCTCCAGCCCAGAAGCTCAGCTTTGTACTGCAGTGAACGGGGTTCAGCAAAAAGGCAAAATTAACCACCTAAAACAAGGCTCACGTACAAAAATCTATATAAGTTCAAGTGTACGTTGTATAGGTAAAATTCATACCGCTTTACATCGCTGTCAGATCGTGCTTTCTTTTGGCACTACATTTACGCACTAGCGTAACTGGGCAACAGCTGATCTGCGAGCGGCGGAATATGAGTTGCTGGACGAGAGGGTAACTTTCGTTAAAAACGAAACTTAACTCTCCGTATCCTTCCGCATTAGCGCTCATGCGTAGGGATACAGGGGTTCTGCGGTTGAGAAAATGTAGTGCCAAAAGAAAGCGCGATCTGACGGCGATGTAAAGCGGTATGAATTTTACCTATACAACGTACACTTGAACTTGATTTTTGTACACGAGCCTTGTTTTAGGTGGTTAATTTGCCTTTTCGCTGGACCCCGTTCACTGCAGTACAAAGCTGAGCGTCTGGGCTGGAGCGGCTCTCTGCTGCTCCAAACTGAGGCTGCACTGATCGGTGATTACGGTAGGGAACAGATCGACTACAGATATGTACTTTATATGACCTCACTTCAAAAAACCTGAACTATCCCTTTAATCAGTCCAGCCAGTCTGGTATTTTGTGTATCAGTAGTATTAGTACTTATTACTCAACCCTGCAGTGCTAATAGTCTTCTCACTGTAGTATTAATACTCTTCTCTCTGGAGTGCTAATACTCTGTGTCCTGTGTCTTTGCAGGACCAGTGCTTCATCAGTCCAGCCAGTCTGGTCTTTGTGTACCTGCTGTGTCGCGATGCCGTGGACGAGGACATGTCTTCGGAGCACGAACTCCATGCCACCTTCCTCACCTGTCTCTACCTGGGCTACTCGTACCTCGGCAACGAGATCTCGTACCCCCTCAAACCCTTCCTGGTGGAGTCCAGCCGTGATGCATTCTGGGAACGAGCACTGGAGATGATCGAGCGCCTGAGCAGCGACATGCTACGGATCAATGCTGACCCTCACTTCTTCACCGAGGTGTTTCAGGACCTGAAGAACGAGAGTGGAGCCAGGAAGAGGGAGGAGAGTGAGAGGGAGAAAGAGAGGGAGACAGGGGAGGAAGAGAGACAGAAACTGAAGGAGAAGAAAGATGAGGAGAAAGAAAACAGTGGAGGAAACCGTATGGAGGACCTGGATCGTTAAGTGAGACTGAGACTGAAACCAATAAAAAAGAGAGAGGAGAACATAGTATTTGTTAATGAAGCTCACCTAGCAGCCGCCGACCCTCTGAGGTCTGAATGTAAATGGTGACCTTTGACCTCCTGCTGAACACAGACTGAAACACGGACACTCGCTAACTTTACCTGCATGCTTTCAATCAAACCAACAGTGTTTTTGATTGTACTATTGTTACCATGGCAACCTCACATAACATCCCAGCCTTAGTCTGTTTAATTGCTGAGAAAAGTATTAGTTGTACTACGTCCCAGTACTTACTGCACTACTTCTGTAGAAGTGTTTGTAGTATCTATACTGTGGCCCAGTAAGTACTTGTTGTAGTGAAACACATGGGGGTCGACTTGTCAGAATGATGCCAGCATGATTCACTGGCTGTTTGGACCCACAATTCTTTGCACAGCAGGAGATCTGTCACATGACTGAGCTGCTGAGAGATGAATGCTGATTGGCTGCGTTCAGACTGCACATGCGTTCTTTTTTTTCATGATAAGACCAGAGCTGACGGTGTGATGTCATACTGCATGACGGTGTGATGTCATACTGCATGAAACAAGTGGTAGTAAAAGAAACGTGTGTAGCCTTCTTATGGCAGTAGGGCTACGGTGGAATGTGAGGAATGTAGTGCAGCAGCTGCAAGTTTATGACAGATTTAAACATTTGATCAGAGCAGCTATCATGAAACGCAAGGTCATGTGAACTGATCAGCTGACGTGACTATGATGTTTTGTTGTCTGGAGGCTCGGAAGCAAAATCTGTCAGCTGAACCAAAGCTGCTGAATGGTTTCTATCAGAGTAACCCGCCGACATAAACCAAACCTCAGAGTCACCTGACAGCCTGTCGCCTCTTATTTACTGAGATGTTACTTTCGCCTGATGTATTATACGGTCCTCTACTGTTCTGCCTTCTTCTGTTGTCTTACTTTCCTCTATTGTGTTAGTAGCCCTTTTTACACAGCGTCTCCGCACTCTCTCCGGAGCAGTGGTGTGCCAATTCTCCGCCGATGGTGATTCACACAGCACAAAGCATCTCCGCCGTACCGCCGTGTGATTCACACAGAGAGCCGGCACTGTACACACCATGTTGATGATGTCGGTGTTTCCCAGGTGCCCCGCATGTCAATCTAAACCCACGGACACTTTACAATCACATGGATGCTGTTAAAATGTGTAGTGATTGAGATCCTGACCCACCAAACATCCTGGAAAGTGACAAAGTTATGTTTTTCGTGCTAAATTACATAATTACATAATCACCATCAGTAAACAAGTCGCTGTCTGACTCCCTCACTTGCGGGGACGGAGGCTGTTTTCTGGGGGAAAGTTCCCTGAAGTCTTGGTCCGGAGAGCTGACGGTCGCGGTGATTTATTCTTCATCACAAACACTTGGTGAGTTAAAGTTTTTTGCCGGTGACAGACGCCGTTTTTCGGGCAGAAATGTGACGAGTCGGTTGGACAGACAGGAGGACAGGCGTTCTCCGCATACAGCTGTGGTATTTTTTTCCTCATATACGTCGCCGAAGACAGTTACAGTTACTATGTTACTTTTGTTTGGTCACGTAACGTTGCTTTGTGGGACATTTCTCTGTATTTAGTTGAGTGAAGGACCTGTGCAGTTACCAGACTGTCACCCCCAATTTCCACTGGATACGTGTCCGCTGTGTTGCAGCTCTGATCCGGTTTTGCTCCGCCGTCTGGCAATCCCCACCGGTTGCGGTTTGAGTCCGCTGCGGCGCAGTTAGGTAGACAGCTGGCTCACGAGGCAGAGGAGTTCCCGCGGTAATCACATGATCACTCACGACCGCAGTTATAAGTCTGTGTTATTAAAAACAATAACACGAAGTATTCCCGACCGAAGGATCAGCAGAAGAGCTTGTGTTTGTCTCTTTTTTGAGATTTGTGTGCTGGTGTCAACACGGAGTGTTTTATTTTGAAAGGTAACTGGATGCTGTTTGGTATTTTAGCACTTGACTTCCTGTCTGCTCGGTGCTAAATTCAGCTGAATTGCTGCGTCGTGCTCCGGCATCCGCCAGATATAGAAGTCCTGCGTATCTGTTCCGGAGAGCTCCGGACTGCCGGAGCTGGGACGGAGTGGATACGCAGTGCAGCGGACCTGGTGGGGATTGACACATTGACTATAGTGAAACGTATTTGCTTCGCTGGTGTGGCGGAGACGCAACGCAGCGGAGACGTATCCAGTGGAAATTGGGGGTCAGACTGACACGCCCTCGCGCCGCGCCTCCGGATTATCCGTTCACACTGGGACGGCTCACCAATAATGCGGCCCTGATACTACCTCCAGAGGTGGATCAGCGCTGGAGCGAAATTTCCCCCCTCTCCGCATCTGAAACTTTCACACAGAGGGCGGAGAATTGGTGCAGGATCCCCGCATGCAAACGGCAGTGTGAAAGAGGCTAGTGTTTGAAACCAAACAGGAATTCCTCACAGCAGCTAAATTAAAGGAGAGTCTTCACAGTGCACAACAAACTCAACGTCATGAATTATGTCTAAAGTGTGAAGCTGAGACAGTTAAAAGATTAACATGTTTACTGCAAGAAAGCATGAGGTAGTTCATATCGTTCACTGTGTTATAACATGAGACTGATCGGGTTTAAGTGTTGACTTTATTTACAGCAGTCAAAAACATATGTTTGTCCCGTTCATTGCCTCCAAATGTAAAAAGACTCTACCAGTTTTCATCCAACATGGCTGTAAAGTCTAATCATGTCTGAAAAATAACTAGTGATGATAAATCACAAGTGATCTCAGAAAGACAATTTACCAAGTACAGAAGATTTTTGTATAAGTGTACAAACTTGACAGGAAAAAATATAGATTGTAAAACTAATCAGAGTAAATATTAAAATAGAAACAGGAACGAAACATGAGTAACCGTGGAGGAGAATGTAAAGAAATGGACCGATGCAGCCATAAAAATTAGATGGCATCCATTTAGCTCCATCTGGTGGCCGATGTTCAGACCTGTTCGCTGCACCCAGGCACATTTCTGATTTTGTTCTGTTGTGCATCATTCATTATACAAGATGCATTGTCATCATGATAAAATCTGAGTTTGTCATCAAACCAATGAAATGTCAAGACTGTGAAAATATGTCATAAAAACCCTCTTTATTAATGCCTAACCCTAACCACTTGGGACTGAACTTTAACCCAGATGCCCCTTTACAGTAGGGATGCACATCTTCAACGCTGAGGCGATACGATACGCATCTCGATACACTGCCAACAATACGATACATTAAAGATTCATATAAAACAACCACCGATAAGATACGATACGATTGTCCGACTTACTGCGATACAGTGCAATATAGTACAATTTTGTTTAACATAATGCGATGCAGTGCGATGTGATGCAGAAGAATATTGTACAATGGAATACAAAGTGGTGCAGATATTTCATGTTCATTCTTTATTTCTACAGTGTGCTTCACACTTTCAACAGCGACAATGGGAAACTAAACTCTAAACAGTGGTGCCTTTTGGCAGTTATAAGCTGCTGAATGAATGCAAAAGTTGTATAGATTGACACACATGTTGTCACTGCCCAGGACTTGTCTGAAATTAGTCCATATCTCCGACTTTCCTCCAAACGAGCTCAAAGTTAATTTCTCCTGTTTTTATTTTTTTCTTTACATCCAGTTTCTGGATTGGCCGAAGCTTAATGTTGCACTTAAACTACACAATCAGTGATGCCAATAACGTGTAATCTAACGTGTTAATATTTCTAAACCAGTAATCAGATTAAAATTACTTTTTCAAGTCACTGTGCGTTACTATTATTTTTGTCATTTTCCTTTGTAACAATATATATTTTTTCTTTCTTCTTGCATCTCGGGAGTGATGTCACGTATGCGAAAAGTCATGTTTTCAGCACGAGGACAACTTGCGTGTAACCACACAGCGACACAAACACTAACATTGTGTTAGTAGCAGCACCCCGCTGGTGCTAACCACTTGAGCCGACGAGGACCTCTGTCACATTAACGCCATGTCGCCGCTTCAGGTGAGAGCTTAGATTGGTTGTGTTTAATCGCGGCACGGCACATTTTACAGATGGAATTTCTCAAGTTGACCATCTCTTTTATAAAAGCCGAAATGTCCACAAACACCTGACCTGTAAGTGACCGGCGAGTGTATCTCTTCTTCCTCCATGCTTACTTTCTCTCTGACCGGCTGTGATTTCCAGCCTGTTGTTTGGTGCTCTGCTCACCCTGGCTCCAACTCACGTGAGACGAGACTCTGGCTGAATCGGCTGATCGCGGCCGTGGTGATGACAACGGAAACAAGCACTTGGTCCTACTTCTAAATTAGTTTATTTTAAGTATAGATATGAGTCAGATTTTATCGATGCAGAGATTTTATACACGATATATCTCGAGTTCATCCTGATTTCTTAACCTATGCACACTTCTGTCATTGATGCAACCACATTGTAAATGTTCATATGGATGTACCTATACAAATTGGTGAATCTTACCATCCCTACTTTACAGTCCCTAATCAATAAATTCTTCTGTACATTAATTAAGAAATATATAAAAACTAAGACAACTAATATAAACACCATGCAGCAGGGAATAATTGGCATTCGTACATCGGCAAAATTAATAAAACATAAAAAGGACCAATAAAGAATATAATGTAAATACTTTTAAAATTATTATTCCACACATAATTGTATAACATGTTCAACTACATAAAACATGTCATAGGGATAGAATTAAAAACAAGTAGAAGGGACCCCCATTACAAAGCTCATTTGGCCTTCAGTTACGGATACGGAAGGGGCGGGCCTCAGTCAGGACTGTGAGGGACGGGCTATAAATACTGCAGCACTTTACCACACTGCTCACTCCTGCTTTGGCTCTCATTGAGGAAACATTTGTTGACAGTCTGTGAGCAGAGCTCAGTATATTTTTGGTGTTTGCCTATGCCTGAAGAAGACAGTGATCGAAACGTTACTTTTTGTACACGTTACTTTACAAACCATATTTAATTTTAAGAAAATATATCTTATGTTCAAAAAATGTTTTCTCACCTTTTCTTTTCAATTCATTTAAGATAGATTTAATGTCATATTCATATAAACAGTTAAAAAGATAAATACACATTGTCTTGCCATATGAGCATGACAGCGATTGAACCATCATATGTTCCGGGGGCATACAAATGAGCCACCACAAAACTCATTTCACGGGGAATACTCGTTGCATCGTGAGGGGGAGACTTCCAGTGGAAGGACAGCGCACCTCCTGTCCCCTGTAGATAAGGAAGATGGGACTCTTTCCCCTATCCTATCCTGTCCCAACCACAACCGTACTTGTAACCCTAATAACCCTGACCCAACCTTAAATAGCTACAAACAAATTAATCTGTCAAATAATTAAAAATACATAAATATAAAAACCATGCAGCAGGGAACAATTGGCATAACAACCAGTCAACACAATTGTTTAACAAGTTCAACTTCATAAAACATTTCATAGTGATAGCATTAAAAACAAGCACAAGGCACCCCCATTACAAAGCTCTGGCCTTCAGTTACGGATACGGAAGGGGTGGGCCACAGTCAGGGCTACGGAGGGATGGTTTATAAATACTGCAGCACTACCCACACTCACAGTCCACTTATTTTAAGCGACTTTGGACTTGTTTTTCTGTAACGTTGCTTGTAAATATTGTTAGCTGTGGGTTGCAGGTATTTGGGCTTGTTGTTAAAGTCTTCCTCTTCCTATTGTATTGCATGTCATATTGTTTTGAAAAAAAACAAAAAAGGATCATAACATATAAAAATAAATACATTGATACAATGCAATAATTTTCTGGATTCAGGGTGATATTTGTGTATGTGCAAAGTGTAATGATCTCTGTTTTTTTTTTATGTGAGGGGAAAAAAGCCATACCAAGGGCTAAGCCTTGGCATGGAGGTGCACTCTCCTCGACCAGAGGGTGGTGGCCCCCGCCAGCCACAGAAAATGTCCCCCACCCAAAAATGGTGGGGCTTCCAAAAATTGGGCAACA
>NC_044210.1:21138377-21299467 GCF_900880675.1 Sparus aurata
TACAGTGTGCTGCTGTGGTTCTTCATATCTTTTACAGTGTGCTGCTGTGGTTCCACCGGTTCTCTGGAGAACAGCAGAGTTTAGTTGAATGTGAAGATTGAAACAGGAAGAGAAGAAAGAAGACAACGTCTCGTCAGCTACATGTTGTTTGACTTCCACTGAGCGCCGTTGGTGTTTCCTGTTGACACAAACAACAACAACATACATATGTTTATGTTGTCCAGCTCAATATGTTTCCTACACGCGTCTCACAGGAAGAGGAATTAAAAAACTTTACATGTTGTATCATCAGAGAGAATCAATGTGTAAATATTCATCACATATATTTGGTGTGTGTGTGACATTAAAGGTTTCTTACTGGAGAAGTCTTGTGTTGGTTTTTTCCTCTGATGAGATCCAGAAACCTGTTTTCATCCAAACAGAAGTACAGGAAGTGAAACAATCAGAGACTGATGAGACAAACGCGTCTTCATTAACATCACTAACGATAACAATCGATTGATTCTGAGAAAACTGTGATTGTTCAGTTAAAGGTCGGCAGAGTTCACTAATAATGTTCTGATAATTTCTTGGGTTCTGTTCCAGTTCTGTTGTTTCTGTCAGTTAAGTTTCTTGAAACATATCAAAGAATTAAAGATATTTATAAGACAATAGCAGAATGTTTTTGATCCGTGTCTTCCAGAAAGTTCTGAGGTCTTTTAAAATGAATGTAAAATGTGTAACATCTGCAGACGTGTGGAATGAACAGCGACCTCGTTAAAATGTTATGACAAAAGGTTTTAATAATAATAATAATAATATTCATCTTGTGATTCTGACCTTCTTCTTTGAGCCGACAGCATTCAGAGCAGCGATCTTACTCTCGATATCAGAAACCTGCAGAGATAAAAGAGCTCGGGTCTTATAATGACAAATAAACGAATAATAATTATAAGATTATATGAATTATAATAATTTTATCATGCAGATTTCATTGATTTGTCTTTTTTCCTGAGACGACGAGAGACGAATCTTCTCTTCTAGTCCAACAGAAAGTGTCCTCGTCGCCTTGTTATCATCACTCATCACTGAAGAACCAATCATCACTCAGCGTGTCATCAGGTGGTACAGATGTGTCAGGACCCACCTCACTCTCGGCGCTCTGGACTCTGGCGGCGGTCAGCGCCACCACGTCCTCCAGCTCCGACAGCTCCGAGTCCGTCGTCCCTCCAAAACGATTCTTGGCGCTCTGCTCGAGGCGCTGCAGCTTGGACTCCAGCTCGTACGACTGCCCGGCAGCGATGTACACCTGGACAGGTGACAGGACAAACACACCTGAGTGACCCGGGGGGCGCCGACACAACGCTGACAGTCAACGAGAACAGGGCTGCGTACCAAACACAAACTGGTTCAACCATCAGCTGATCACACAGCAACTCTTGTTTGTTTCTCTGGATATAATAATCTCATAATTCTCTGAGCGCTGACGTCATCCTATATCAAGACTGTGAGAACTGAAGGAAGTGCTGATGGCCCGAGTCACAGAGATTGGACCTGTTGTATGACGGGGTGCAGCTCATAATCAATAAACAGTAATCAGACTGTTTCTCATCATTAAAGTTTCAGAAAAGAAGACCTCGGTTCTGTCAGTTGGTTCTGTAATCATGAGCTTTTCTGACGGATTAATGAGCCGGACATAAACTGGGTCTGAACCTCTGAACCTTTTAACCTTGGTGTCTGGTTCTGCTGGACCCAGCTGGAGCCACACTGACCAGTTTGTTGTCCTGATACTCAGCCCTGTTGGAGGCAGCAGCCGGTCCAGACTGGTGTCATGCTTCAGACGAGGCGGGAGGGTTCAGATTAGTTGGACCTTCACACAGAGGGAGGTTAGGGGGAGACGAGGCGTGCAGTTCATGTTTGAAGCTTACATTTTCCTCAAGTTCCCTGAAAGCATCATCTGCTTGCTTAACGTCAGTCCCTACTAAGTGGGATCTGCCGACCGGCTCACAGAGGCCGTACTCGACCATTGCGTTTTCTGTGGCATTAATGGTTCTCAGGACCTCAGTGGTGAGGTCACAGAGGGCGGCGGCGGTGGATCTCTGAAAGCCATGTAGAGGGACAGATGTTAGCAGCTGGAAAACAACATCTAATGGTGCAGCAGCCACCGGCCTGGACTCAGAAACACCAGTCGGTCTGCAGGTCCGGATCTCACCACATCCAGTTCAGTTCACCTGAACCGGTTTATCTGTGTGTCAGTCTGACGTGTTTGTTTTCATCTCTGTTCAATGTCAGCATGAGAGGAACCGACAGCATGAGCTTAATGTCAGAGATCATCTGTAAATACGTCAGTCTGGAAATCTACGAATGGATCCGCCTCAACAAGATGGTTTAAAGATGTCGGGTCCATCTCACAAGAACACAGTCATCCAGCTCAGTGTCAGCACGGTAACGCTTCTGTAAACCACAGGTCACACCTGTTCACAACTGTTCACACCTGTTCACACCTGCTCACACCTGCTCACGCCTGTTCACGCCTGCTCACGCTTGCTCGCACCTGCTCGCACCTGTTCGCACCTGCTCATACCTGTTCACACCTGCTCACACCTGCTCATACCTGTTCACACCTGCTCACACCTGTGTCTCAACATCTGTAACGAGACGTTACAACCAGCTGTTTTTGAGACCGATCCAGATGTTTTAAGACAAACACGAACCTCAATGTGAACATGAGCTCAGAGATGTGACACCATGAAACATAACGACAAGATGAAACATATCTGTGGTTTGCAGAAACGTGCAGAGGAAATATGGACTTGACTTCATGAACTGAGCTGGATGAAGAGTTCAGATCCATCTGGTTCCTGCTGGTTACAGATATTAGACTCCAGACAAAGATCCAATAAAAGTAACTGATGAACAGGACTTTCTGTTGGGTCAGGGTTCTGACGTTGTGTGGATGAATACATGTCTGATGAAGACTTGTGGCTGATCTGGATCCAGGCAGGTCGCTGCTAATGTCACATTTACACAACCGGCTGTACGAGCAGCAAACACCTGTGAAGTTTGTTAACTGAGACAGGAGGCAGCTGGTCGGTCTGTTAGTGAGCAGGACGTCATGCAGTCGCTTTCTTTACATCATAAACACTCAAGACAAGAGTTCTTCTTCAGAACACCTTCAGAACACCTTCAAGCTTCAGTTTACGCTTCAGATCATCATTAAACTGACGTTAAACATCGTTACATGTTTTAAATGTTCAGAGATTAGAAGTCACAATGACATCATCACTGATATTGTTGGATATTCTTGGGGACAAAAGACATTATTATTAAATGATATATTCATTTTGACTGTTAACAAACAATGAGATGTTTTATAAACATTGATTAAGATGTTGTTTCTTGTAAAGTTAAAACTGATGTTAATACAACCCCTGAGAAATGTCTGTAAAACGATTGTAGAGTGAAGTCAGAGCTGCTTTTGAACCATGTCAGGTCAGACTAAAGGCTTTGGGCTCTTCTGGAAGGATCTAAACTGAATGTTTTAATATCAAAATAATCCTGCAGATGAGTTTTAACTGAACCTGTTGGCTGGAAACACATCAGGTCCACATCTTGTGGTCCAGTTAGAAACAATGTGATGTCCTGAGCTCAGAGTCGCTGCCTGAGAGCAACAGCAGCATTAACCTCATTATCGTTCTTTATTTCCTTCTTCACACTAACTGTGCGCAGATAAAACACCAGAAACGAGCTGAGCTGGAAAAACTGACGATTCAAAGAGCAGAACATAGAAAACTACGTCAAGTTTAAACACTGAGAAACTAGGTATGACTGGATCTGAACTCTCATTGGCTGCATGATGCACCAATCACCTGGAGGCTGGTGTGTGATTGGCTCACTGCTCTACACCAGCACTCATTGGCTGTTGTAGGCTCCAGGGCGGGCGGAGAGTCATTCCTCCAGATACGAGAATGAAACATCGTCCAGTTTGTCTCCGTTTGGACTAAACATGAGACTGAAATGGATCCAGAGGACGTTTAGGAACAAGAGCAGACAGTTTCTGTTGGAGTTTGATGCTCAACTGAAACACACAGACGCTTCATACGTGAGCTGGTGAAAGTTTGAAGACACTGATTTGTTTGTTTGTTTGTTTGTTTGTTTACATGAACAGAATCAGAAGAATCCAAACATCTGTGGATAAATGCATCATCAGCAGGATGTAATCGTCCGTCTCCAGCCTTCATGATGTATTAACCTTACGATTAATAAGTGGTTCATAAAACATTTCATTGTTTGTTTACTACGAATGTGCCATTTAATATCATTGATCATTATTATAAAGTGTTGCTGAATCTGAATCTGGAGTGGAACTGATCATAAAAACAGAAACCTGAAGAGAACATGTGAAATATAAAATGTAGTAAATGTATAATAATAGTTTCATCGTGTGACGGACGAGGATCTGATGTTTAGCCGAGCTGTCAGAACATCGTCTCTAACACTTCCACCACTAAACATCCTACAAACCAAACAAACGGTCTGACTGATTATAAGATATTATAATATTAGATTGATCTTCTATTAAGTCCACAACGTCTGAACACTATGATGTCATGTGAACCAGACGTCGGTCCATCTTGTGTCTCTGAGGTGAGAAACCCTGACGGTGTTTAGAAACCTGTCATGTGCCGTCGCTCCACTCTGAATTTAAACCCACGAACGAGTCGAGTCAGATTACCATCCGGACCTCCTTCCTACCTTCTGAGCCTCGCTGC
Source organism: Sparus aurata (assembly GCF_900880675.1). NCBI lineage: Eukaryota > Metazoa > Chordata > Actinopteri > Spariformes > Sparidae > Sparus > Sparus aurata. The sequence goes on from NC_044210.1 coordinate 21,143,129, forward strand.
GCATCTCGTCGCTGGATGAGCTCAGTTCTTTGTCCTTCAGAGAGTCCAGATTGAGGGCCGGGCCGCTCCTGATGCCGGCCGGACGTTTACCCACAGAGAACTTCTTCCCGGCTTCATCATCCGACGATGGACCCTTATCACTCAGGTTCCCCGCCAGCTCGCTCAACTTCCTCCTCAGCTTCTCCTCCTCGTTCTGACCCGACGGAGTCGACGCCTGCAGGAAGGCAATAAATATATTGATGGATGATGTCACAGCAGCTTTTCACCGCTATGACACCAAAACCCAGCTCAGCTGCAGGAAATACAAACTTTGACTTTTATTTAAAAGAAGACGAGATCAAATCGGCCGATTCGTCTCGTCTCACCTCGTCAGCAGGCGTCATCTTCTCCTCCAGGCGGCTCAGAAGACTCTCGATGGCAAACATCCGCTTGTTCAGCTCGTTCATCTGCAGAGAGAACAGCAGGAGAGCATGATCAATGTGTGTGATCAGAACATGATCAATGTGTGTGATCAGAACATGATCAATGTGTGTGATCACAGGATGATCAGGGTGAATGATGATGAAGTTCCAGTTTTGTTATTGATGAGAACAGATGATTGGAAGTCAAACAGGACACTAGTATCAGAGCACAAACGTGCTCTGTGATTGGCTGATTGGTCTTACGGGCGGGGCTTGTCCCAGGTTCTCCTGGGAGGACGCCTTGCTGTTGCGGCGGCGGTGCGGCGGCGGCGGCTGCTGGTACACGGGGGCGTATCTGGGGTAGTCGTCCTCGTCAGACGTGTCCACGTACTGCTGACGAGCCACCGAGGAGCTGATCTTAGACAGAGAGCGAGTCCGAACCATCCGGCTCTCTCCATAGTCCTCTGACAACGCACAGGTGAGCCAGCACAGGTGAATATACACAGGTGTGAACTGTGTGTACTGTGTGTACTTTGTGTGTGTGAGTACCAGGTCTCATGGCGTATCGGTCCAGACTCTTCCGGCGGTTCGCTCGGTGGTTGTACATGTCGTAGTCCACATCGTTCCTGTATCCTCGATCCTCCTGCATCTGCTGCTGCACCACACACACACACACACACACACACACACACACATGCACACACACACACACACACACACACATGCACACACACAGGCACATACACAAACACACACACACATTATTAATACGTTTATCATTCTCTGATATTAAACCTTATTTTAAGCTGAACTCTTCACAGTAGCTGCTGAGCTAACAGTGTTAGCTCAAACTCAACTGCACATCAAGGCTGTAAATCTGGTCTGAGATCAGTTATGATGTGTTCTCTCCTGCAGACTGTGATCACAGCAGACGAGCTGATGGAGACATCTGATGACTTTATATCATCAGGAGGAGGAGACCTCAGGTGTGGTCTCACCTGTACAGATTGACGTCGTGAATGAGGGAAATACTCCTCTGGGTCGAAGTCCATTGGATGAACCGACAGCAGACGTTTGCTCTTTCTCATCTGAAAGAAAAGAAGACAGAACGAGAGTTAAAGCTGCAGCTTCTCGCATGATTCACACTCAGAACATGTTCTAGTCTCACGTCACCGTTTTGTAGCGCTGAGCGTCGCCCTCGCCATAGTCGTCCTCTCCGCCGTTAAACACGTCTACAGGGACAAAGAACAGCAGGCGGGATTAAAACACGCTGACACTCAGTGATCTGGTCTAAATGTGCAGAATATTAAGACTGTGTGCATTTTATATGAAAAGATATGAAAAGTTGAAACATTTCAGATAAAGTTTAAAGTCTAACCTTTATTTTTGATTTAATCTTTAATCGTTTATTCTACATGTTAAACCTCTGGATGTAAATGTTTGTCAGCAGTGACTCACGGCTGTGAACATCCGGCATACTCTGAGTGTCGTCGTCACGCCCACCTGAGGAGGAAACACAGGACAGTCTCGTTAGCATGTAGCATTTAGCTTCTGAGAAAAAACTGAGTTCAGGACCCACCCACTAATAACAGTGACGTCAGAGCTGAGGTCAGGACCCGCCCACATGTAACAGTGACGTCAGAGCTGAGGTCAGGACCCGCCCACATGTAACAGTGACGTCACAGCTGAGGTCAGGAACCGCCCACATGTAACAGTGACGTCAGAGCTGAGGTCAGGACCCGCCCACATGTAACAGTGATGTCAGAGCTGAGGTCAGGACCCGCCTACATGTAACAGTGACGTCACAGCTGAGGTCAGGACCCGCCCACATGTAACAGTGACGTCAGAGCTGAGGTCAGGACCCTCCCACATGTAACAGTGACGTCAGAGCTGAGGCCAGGACCCGCCCACATGTAACAGTGACGTCAGAGCTGAGGTCAGGACCCGCCCACATGTAACAGTGACGTCAGAGCTGAGGTCAGGACCCGCCTACATGTAACAGTGACGTCAGAGCTGAGGTCAGGACCCGCCTACATGTAACAGTGACGTCAGAGCTGAGGTCAGGACCCGCCCACATGTAACAGTGACGTCAGAGCTGAGGTCAGGACCCGCCCACATGTAACAGTGACGTCAGAGCTGAGGTCAGGACCCGCCTACATGTAACAGTGACGTTAGAGCTGAGGTCAGGACCCGCCCACATGTAACAGTGACGTCAGAGCTGAGGTCAGGACCCGCCCACATGTAACAGTGACGTCAGAGCTGAGGTCAGGACCCGCCTACATGTAACAGTGACGTCAGAGCTGAGGTCAGGACCCGCCCACATGTAACAGTGATGTCAGAGCTGAGGTCAGGACCCGCCTACATGTAACAGTGACGTCAGAGCTGAGGTCAGGACCCGCCTACATGTAACAGTGACGTCAGAGCTGAGGTCAGGACCCGCCCACATGTAACAGTGACGTCAGAGCTGAGGTCAGGACCCGCCCACATGTAACAGTGACATCAGAGCTGAGGTCAGGACCCGCCCACATGTAACAGTGACATCAGAGCTGAGGTCAGGACCCGCCCACATGTAACAGTGACGTCAGAGCTGAGGTCAGGACCTGCCCACAACAGTGACGTCAGAGCTGAGGCCAGGACCCGCCCACATGTAACAGTGACGTCAGAGCTGAGGTCAGGACCCGCCCACAACAGTGACGTCAGAGCTGAGGCCAGGACCCGCCCACATGTAACAGTGACGTCAGAGCTGAGGTCAGGACCCGCCCACATGTAACAGTGACGTCAGAGCTGAGGTCAGGACCCTCCCACATGTAACAGTGACGTCAGAGCTGAGGTCAGGACCCGCCCACATGTAACAATGACGTCAGAGCTGAGGTCAGGACCCGCCCACATGTAACAGTGACGTCAGAGCTGAGGTCAGGACCCGCCCACATGTAACAGTGACGTCAGAGCTGAGGTCAGGACCCTCCCACATGTAACAGTGACGTCAGAGCTGAGGTCAGGACCCGCCCACATGTAACAGTGACGTCAGAGCTGAGGTCAGGACCCGCCCACAACAGTGACGTCAGAGCTGAGGTCAGGACCCGCCCACATGTAACAGTGACGTCAGAGCTGAGGTCAGGACCCGCCCACATGTAACAGTGACGTTAGAGCTGAGGTCAGGACCCGCCCACATGTAACAGTGACGTCAGAGCTGAGGCCAGGACCCGCCTACATGTAACAGTGACGTTAGAGCTGAGGCCAGGACCCTCCCACATGTAACAGTGACGTCAGAGCTGAGGCCAGGACCCGCCTACATGTAACAGTGACGTTAGAGCTGAGGTCAGGACCCGCCCACATGTAACAGTGACGTCAGAGCTGAGGTCAGGACCCGCCCACATGTAACAGTGACGTCAGAGCTGAGGTCAGGACCTGCCCACAACAGTGACGTCAGAGCTGAGGCCAGGACCCGCCCACATGTAACAGTGACGTCAGAGCTGAGGTCAGGACCCGCCCACAACAGTGACGTCAGAGCTGAGGCCAGGACCCGCCCACATGTAACAGTGACGTCAGAGCTGAGGTCAGGACCCGCCCACATGTAACAGTGACGTCAGAGCTGAGGTCAGGACCCGCCCACATGTAACAGTGACATCAGAGCTGAGGTCAGGACCCGCCCACATGTAACAGTGACATCAGAGCTGAGGTCAGGACCCGCCCACATGTAACAGTGACGTCAGAGCTGAGGTCAGGACCTGCCCACAACAGTGACGTCAGAGCTGAGGCCAGGACCCGCCCACATGTAACAGTGACGTCAGAGCTGAGGTCAGGACCCGCCCACAACAGTGACGTCAGAGCTGAGGCCAGGACCCGCCCACATGTAACAGTGACGTCAGAGCTGAGGTCAGGACCCGCCCACATGTAACAGTGACGTCAGAGCTGAGGTCAGGACCCTCCCACATGTAACAGTGACGTCAGAGCTGAGGTCAGGACCCGCCCACATGTAACAATGACGTCAGAGCTGAGGTCAGGACCCGCCCACATGTAACAGTGACGTCAGAGCTGAGGTCAGGACCCGCCCACATGTAACAGTGATGTCAGAGCTGAGGTCAGGACCCGCCCACATGTAACAGTGACGTCAGAGCTGAGGTCAGGACCCGCCCACATGTAACAGTGACGTTAGAGCTGAGGTCAGGACCTGCCCACAACAGTGACGTCAGAGCTGAGGCCAGGACCCGCCCACATGTAACAGTGACGTCAGAGCTGAGGTCAGGACCCGCCCACAACAGTGACGTCAGAGCTGAGGCCAGGACCCGCCCACATGTAACAGTGACGTCAGAGCTGAGGTCAGGACCCGCCCACATGTAACAGTGACGTCAGAGCTGAGGTCAGGACCCGCCCACATGTAACAATGACGTCAGAGCTGAGGTCAGGACCCGCCCACATGTAACAGTGACGTCAGAGCTGAGGTCAGGACCCTCCCACATGTAACAGTGACGTCAGAGCTGAGGTCAGGACCCTCCCACATGTAACAGTGACGTCAGAGCTGAGGTCAGGACCCGCCCACATGTAACAGTGACGTCAGAGCTGAGGTCAGGACCCGCCCACAACAGTGACGTCAGAGCTGAGGTCAGGACCCGCCCACATGTAACAGTGACGTCAGAGCTGAGGTCAGGACCCGCCCACATGTAACAGTGACGTTAGAGCTGAGGTCAGGACCCGCCCACATGTAACAGTGACGTCAGAGCTGAGGCCAGGACCCGCCTACATGTAACAGTGACGTTAGAGCTGAGGCCAGGACCCTCCCACATGTAACAGTGACGTCAGAGCTGAGGTCAGGACCCGCCCACATGTAACAGTGATGTCAGAGATGAGGTCAGGACCCGCCCACATGTAACAGTGACGTCAGAGCTGAGGCCAGGACCCGCCCACATGTAACAGTGACGTCAGAGCTGAGGTCAGGACCCGCCTACATGTAACAGTGACGTTAGAGCTGAGGCCAGGACCCGCCCACATGTAACAGTGATGTCAGAGATGAGGTCAGGACCCGCCCACATGTAACAGTGACGTCAGAGCTGAGGTCAGGACCTGCCCACAACAGTGACGTCAGAGCTGAGGCCAGGACCCGCCCACATGTAACAGTGACGTCAGAGCTGAGGTCAGGACCCGCCCACAACAGTGACGTCAGAGCTGAGGCCAGGACCCGCCCACATGTAACAGTGACGTCAGAGCTGAGGTCAGGACCCTCCCACATGTAACAGTGACGTCAGAGCTGAGGTCAGGACCCGCCCACATGTAACAGTGACGTCAGAGCTGAGGTCAGGACCCGCCCACAACAGTGACGTCAGAGCTGAGGTCAGGACCCGCCCACATGTAACAGTGACGTCAGAGCTGAGGTCAGGACCCGCCCACATGTAACAGTGACGTCAGAGCTGAGGTCAGGACCCGCCCACATGTAACAGTGATGTCAGAGCTGAGGTCAGGACCCGCCCACATGTAACAGTGATGTCAGAGTAGACTCACCATCTCCGTTCAGCCTCTTGTACAGTGACCTCATCACCTTGGCGCTGCCGAAGCGTTTGAAGCGGTTTCGGACGTTGTCGTGGTACCAGCCTGCAGTCCCGATCTTCACCACCCTGCAGATGTACAACCAGCAAAATACTTTTACTGGACTGTTCACCTGAACAGGTGGAGCACTAGAGCCAATTCATAGCAGGCTGTGAGCTAACACCTTAGACAACGTTACAATAGCCAAATCTAAATCTATAGCTGTTACAGCTAAAACAGAGTTAGCTCAAAGCTAATACTTTAGCATAAACTGCATCACATCAGATGACAGAAATGTGTTTACGAAGGCTTGAGCTAACATTAAAGGTGTTTATATATGAGAGAGTTTCTAATTTTCTCTTTGTTGCTGCTCGGGACGCTTTACCAACCCAACATGTGTCTATTTGACTCCTGGGAATGAGACTCAACAATCAACTGTCTTTGTGGTGCGTTCAGGAACAGCTAGGACAAATCCTACTGATTCTACCTTTAACTTTAATAGTCCTTGAATTAGATTAATATGACGTGAGCTTCAGTTAGCTTTGACCACAAATGTCCTTCAGAGGGAGACTTTTTACTCTGATACTCTGAGTACATATCAGAGCCTGTAATCTATTACTTTACTGGAGTACAGAAGCTGAACTTCTATGTTTACACTAGTATGTGAACTTCTCCTGGAGGACCGACTGTGTGACTGCTGACTCCTCTGAAAAAATGTGATTACAGGCTCCTTGTTGTGTAGATTTTACACCAGATGACGACGCTGCATCATCATTGTATCAGTTACTCACCACGGTGTTCCTTACCTGCCCGTCAGAGGCCCCGCCCACCTATAGGTGTCTCACCTGGTCATGCGGCAGTTGTCACACACCCAGCCGTGCTCTTTCTTGTTGTAGCGGCTGCAGGACTTGCAGGTGAACATGTGGCAGTCCAGACACTGACGCTTACTGTTGACCAGGAACTTGAAGGGCTGCAGGCAGCAGATGCAGAGCGAGTCAGACAGCTGACTCTGAGAGCCCAGCAGCTCTCGCTTCGAACCCTCCTTCTCGATTTTAGTCTTCAACTCACTGCACAAATAAGAAAGGACAGAGAGAACGAGGGGATGTGATAATTGTGATAATTGAGGTTAAAACTCTCCTCAGAGTGAAAAACACTGAGATCATTCTGTCCTCTACCTGCAGCACAATCTTCATGTCTTTAAGTTTCCTTCAGTATCAAAGTAATGCAGATGTCTGTACATCCATGTTTACAGTGCAAACAGGAGCTGCTGACAGCTCTGAATGTCTGACTCAGTTGAAACAATGCTGACCAGCATTATAATGTATTTCAATCCAGACTCTGATTAACAGTGAACAGACGGTGAAGCAGCTGAACATCTTGTGAAAGAACAGTTTGTTCTCTAAGTCTCATGTGATGGAATCATTCAACCTAAAGGTCCACCTCGAGGGAGCAGTGACCTCATCAACCACACTGGATCTGTTGTTACTGACTGTGAAATACATCCACACCACCATTACATCACCACACCCTGGGAGAGCAGAACAGATTTTCTTCAAAATGTCATTAAAAAAGTTTCTGGAGTTCCTCCGAGATTAACCTTCCACTCAGTGAATTCACTTCTGTTTACTTGTGATACTGTAAGTTCAGACAATATATTATAGATAAGTAGGTTCAGACAAACTTTAATGACCAGAGAGCAGCTCTCAGCAGCTCTGTCACACATGTCACACAAAACATGATGCATTTAGTCAGTGAAACTAAAAGCTGTAGTTATAAACTAGACAGGACAGAGAAAACTCTCCAGGCTCTGATGGAGCTCGGGATTCATCAGGAGGACGGCGGCTTCGATCCAAACTGCTTCCCTGTAAGAACCAGAACTGTGTGTGTAAAGAACAGAACATTAAAGAAGGATAGATCCTCATGATTCTAAATAATCAATAAAGTTAACATCAGAATGATGAGTCACACTTTGGGTGCAAACACGTCAGTGATAATAATGATAATGATAAGATTCATAAAGCATGCAGCTCCACATGCTTTACACTATCTAAATTCATATAATTTCAACAAAAATGTACATTATTGTTTAAAACAGACCACCTCATTAAAATCAGTCCTCACAAACCTTTTTCAGAAATGTAATCTTAAACCTCAGAACCTCCAGTTATTTTAATTATTATTATTAATATAATCATTATTATTATTATTCTATTTTTACTTTTTTAAATAACTGTGTTTTATTTTACTTAAATTATCATATCAAATTATCTGATACAACTGAAAAGTTTTAGGGCTTTAATGTGACTGAATGTTATTTAATGTAATATTATAATTTATTATATTCTCATTGGTTAAACAATAGTTGTTTAATGACTTTTTCTTGCCCGTTGTAGGACTGATTATCCTCGTTATTGATTGTCTTGATTGATCTGTCCAGTATAAACACAGGTGGACTGATGGAGTCATGGAGTTAAAGTGATCTCTTGTATCAGCAGATCTGTGATTCACAGTATTCCTGATTCATTGTGGAACTTGAGGAACAATTAAAAAACAAACTCTAACAACACAGCAGAGACCGGGGCTGACTCATACCATACGGTTCTGTTATGTTGGAGCTCCATGGACCCAAACTGGGTCAATCTGAACCCTCTTTTTAAGTGTGCAGTAATCAGACTCTTAGCCTGTTCTGATCACATCCGTGATTCTGTATTTCTTATTAAAACATAGACCAGGTGACAGGGTGACAGGTTCAATAACCTTTGACCTTTTCTGAGTGACTGTGGGACAAACATGACTTCAGTGTGAACTAGATTAAAAAGTCTCATTGTGACTGTCACAGTTATAATCAGATTATCAACCGCATGCAGCCGTCACAGAGGACTTATTCTTCCACTCTGACTGAAGACAGAAGCTACTTTTTGTTCCTGAATCATGACGTTAGTGATTATCAGTTATTAGTGATTACTTGTTCTGACTTCTCTCACAGGAAAACTTGTCCAGATGGATTTGAAGAAGTCTGTACGAGGAAAAGTCAATAAAATAGATCCAGAGAAGCCTGTTTCCTGTCTGAGCGTGTCTGCCCCCGGGGCTGATGGGAGTCGCAGTCTTTTGTGGGGAACACAGAGCGACTTTGTTAGCTTCCTGTTTTCTACTGCAGACGCTCGTCCGTGTGACCGAGTCGTGATCGACTGAAACAACAACAGCGTCTTTCACAATCACATTCCTGTAAAACTCACATGAACAGCCAAAGACAAGCTGCTGATGAAGAAATGAGACTCAGTTTAGTGTCACACTGAACAGACGAGGAGGAACACCTGCACAGGTGAGCTGAGGAAGATCCACAGCTCCGTTTAATAACAACTACAGAAATGTAAATGTGACGTCAACAAAAGCTCTTTCTGTAGTTTGACTCCTCATTGTTTCTCTCATCATATAATATAGAAACATGTGTGAACTTGAATGATGTAAAGTAATCAACAGAAACAACAGTGTGTTAGTTCTGGATGTTCAGTACCGACCCGAGTCTCTCCTCTTCTTTCTTTCGGAGGTTGAAGTCTCGTTGAATCACTTCCCAGACGTGTTTGGCCTCTTCGTCCGTCAGACGAGACAAATCCAGTTTACGCTCCATGGTGCTGAAATGACAGAATACACCCAAAACATTCAAGTTAAACTGCTTTTATTGTGTTTTTTTTTAGTGGGTTAGGGTCAGTGTTCCTGATAATAAAACTAGGATGCAGCTGCACACAACAACATGATCAGCCAGTTACTGTCTCTGTAATTGTTGTTTCCCTCCTTTATGATTTAACTTAACATAAGTTTCAGAATGAGTTTGTGTCATTTTGTTTGTGTGATAGTTTTACATGAAGCAGGATGAAACTCAGTCTGAGAGTTAATCATCACGTGTGGAGCTCCTCAGGGTTCGATTGTTTTTCCTAAAGGTGCAGACTTGAAGTCTGCAGGTCGACCTGCACCAGGTAGTCTGAGGTGATGTCATGTATGACGTCATCTCTGGTTCACTTCAACAACTCTTTAAGGATTAATGTTGTTTTTTACTTTTAAAAGTTGTTAAACTTTGTTAAATCTTTAGTTCAAACACTTGAAGAAGCTTCAGTTGATTAAGACTCAGTAAACTTTATTGAAACTGAATTTTAATAACAAAAAAATTAATTCAGACTTAAAATCATGAAAACCTGACAATCTTTCAGAAGTTGAACTGATTTCATTTGATTTACATGTAAAATAAAGCGGTGACTCGTTGCTCATCTGGTGGAGAAGTTTGTCACCACACCCAGAAACACGTTATACCACTGATGATTTCACAGAAATCAAAGAAGTGCTCAGATATTTATTACATTAAACTTTATAAAATCCATCTTTGATCAGAACCTTTCAAATAAATCCAGTGACACTAAAAACAAGATGAAGACGTTTCAGACAAGTTTCCTTCTGCTGTCTCTTCAGATTCAGTCCTTAATTTAAACAGATATTTACTGTTCGATCAGACTCTGATTTATTGATTAGTCATTGACATTTTGACTCCAGTTAAGGGATAAAACTATTGAAAACAAATAATAAAAATGAGACTTAAAAGCAGCTCTGTTCAATAAACCAGCACCAACAAACGTCTCAGTGTTTCTCAGAGTTAAACTTGTACAGCAGCTTCATTCCTCAGATTTAATTAAATCAGATGAGATTAAAGTATTAAAGTTTAAAGTGATGTGATGAATGTGATTAGAGAGAAAATCAACTCACCCTGTTTCTGTGTGTTCAGGCTGCTGAATGATGAAACTTCTGACTGAGACAGTCAGCTGATCACATGGTGACTTGTCTTCATGATGACACACACACACACACACACACACACACACACACACACACACAGATACACACGCACACACCACTGACAACACAGCAGAACAATAAACCGCAACTTTCAGAATTATTGGCTGAAGCATGTCATACCCCGGTACACTAGGTGGCGCTGTACTAGTGCTGGGCCGTATACCGGTTCAGACCAGGTACTGGTGTATATTTTCGTTATAATATGAATTTTCAATATACCGCCATACTGCTGTATTCGATTACACAATGTTCGGAACGCTGCGCCGCGGGACACTGTTTCAGACCGGACGCTTTTCAATGTTGCGCTTCTAAACAGGCATGGTGCAACGGCCAGGCGTAGTGGGGCTAAACAGTAGTGCTCTGGTGTTATGTTACGGTGAAGATGGACAGGATAGACATTTCAGTTCATCACTTCATCCACGGACGTCAAGATGAGCAACTGGAAAGCCGCTGAGATCCGGGAGATCCTGGCGCCTCCTCAGTCTCTGTAGCTGTTAGCTTGTTGTTGTAGTGGCAAGCTACTTACGGTCGCAACTTTCAAATTAAAAGCCCACTGCTAAGAACCCCATTCTAAACTTCAGTGAGGAGCAATGTAAAGCTCTTATTTCGAAGACAAATTCGACCTGCTTCCTGTTAGCTATCTGTTGCTCGAGGCAGCTAATGGAGGGGGCGAGGCGCTCCGCCGCATGCTTCCTGTAATAGCGGGGATTTAACATCGGCGTGTGTTTGACTGAGTAGGTGAGAATATGGGCCACGGGTCTATAATTAAGTAAATCATGTGTCGCCACCTTTCTTACGATGCATATGTTGTATGTCACTGTTCACACCCAATTTCGTGCTTCACATCATGTCACATGTTTACACCTACCTCAGTGGCGCTTTTTGGGAAGAAGGAATGAGAAACTGGTTGAGAGAGGAAAATGACACCTCCCTTATAGATAGAGTGCTGCCTTTACCTTGCAGCTAATGTGCCACCTTTTCTATCTAAAAGGGGCTAGTAATTCCTCTCTCAACCAGTAGAAAATGCTGTGAACACCTGATTATGCATGAAAAAAAATACCGTAACCGTAGAATTTTGAAAGATACCGTGATATACATTTTTGGTCATACCGCCCAGCACTACCCTGTACCCATTTTAACTAGTGGTAACCCTAACCCTAACCTCCGGCTGACCTCTTTACGTCACCAGCAACAACAAACTGCCTCGGCATTCCAGAAAGATGGCGTACGAAGAGCGAGACGAAGCTACATCTTTGTACATTTCGTATATGGTGTACATGATAACTACACAAACTAGATGCACAATGGCGCTCTTGCTTTTGCAGTGATTTTGGAGGAAAAACGCCGCCGCTGTCCTTCTACTTACGGCTCACGGCCCCAGGAAAGAAATCTCCCGCCTGTGGATAATGCAAAATCCGATCTGATCTGATGAAACGTATACATGCAGGAGTAATAAGACTATCAGTCGAATAATCTAGGCATTTTAATTCGACTATGAGAAATCTGATCCGGTTCGATTTTAGTCAGACTTAGGTGTATACATGCATCTTAAAGATCCGATCATATTCGGACTAACACAGTAATTCGGTTTTCTTGAGTTTCATGTAAACGCACTGACTGATAATTTAACATGACATCAGTCAAATAACAATACACACAGACACATAAACACACTCAGGAGAATCATTTTGAACAATCAGTCAATCAATCAATCAATCAATCTTTATTTGTATGGAGCTTTTCATACAGAGGAGTAACTCAAAGTGCCTTACATAGATTAAAAACAACAACAGAAAAGAGAAACTGTAAATAAAATCAAGAGAAGAAAATTAAAAGAACACAACCCTCCCACCGCCACAGACATGCACAGAGACATACACACTTAAACAGACAATCGCTCATACGCACGCAGACACACAGACTCACACACTCATACCCACACATACACTAGTTGTCACTAAAGAGACATGGCTGGGCAGCGAGATCTTAAGGCGTGGAGGAAGCAACTTTGTGGGGCCAGCCACACTGAGAGCGATCCTGGTCCACGGCCACAGAGAGAACCGCCACAGGGACCACCCCAACCCGGGCAGACAGGAGGCCCCACACCTGGTGCGGAGCCCTCTAACCGCCCGAGCTGAAACAGCCCCCGAGACAGCACCCCCACCGGCCAGACCAGAGACCACTCCCAGCCCGGCAGGCCCCCATGAGGAAACACAGGAGACTAAAACTGACAGTCTCAAACAGTAAAATAAAGCAAAAAGCATAACGGCTAAAAACACAGAGGACCAAAACCTAAAAGCATAAAAGCTAAAAACACAACAGGCTAAAACATAAGAACATTAAAAAAAAAAAGATGCTAAAACAACACAGAGGACTAAAACCTAAAAGCATAATGGCTAAAAACACGAGAGACTAAAACATTAAAACATAAAAACAAAGAGGCTAAAAACTAAGTAAAAGCCTGGTTAAAAATGTGGGTCTTGACCCTCTTTTTAAAAACCTCAACAGGGCGCCGTTTAGCTCAGTTGGTAGAGCGCGTCCCATGTGCTGAGGCTCTGCAGCGGACCCGGGTTCGACTCCCGGCCTGGGTCCCTTTGCTGCGTGTCACTCCCCCTCTCTCTCCCTGTTTCCTGTCATATCAGCTGTTCTATCAATAAAGCCATAAAAGGCCAAAAAAAAAAAACCTGAACAGTCACTGCAACCCTGAGGCTCTCCAGCAGGCTGTTCCACAGTCGGGGCCCATAATAAATGAAAGCCGCCTCCTCGTGCTTTTTTGAACTAACCTGTTGTGGTCAAAAGGCCGGTGCTGGAGGACCTCAGGGTCCTCGGGGGCTGATAGACTAAAAGCAGGTCAGATAAATAAGAAGGCCCAAGACCGTTAAGACACTTAAAAAACTAGTAAAAGAACCTTAAAATCAATCCTGAAACGCACAGGGAGCCAATGCAGCGACTTTAAAACTGATGTAATGTGCTCCCGCTCTCTGGTCCTTGTCAGCACTCATGCGGCTGAGTTTTGTAGTAATTGTAGATTCAAAATGCTTTTTTTGGGAAGGCCAGAGTGCAGGGCATTACAGTAGTCTAAACGACAAAAGATAAAAGCATGCATCAGCACCTCCGTGCTGGCCTGAGAGAGAAACAGGTGGACTCTGGCTATATTCTTATCTTTGTTATATTTTTGATGTGTGGAATAAAACTGAGCTCAGAGTCAAAAATCACACCCAAATTTTTTACAGATTGTGATGGTTTAAGATTCTCTAACTTTGGTAAAAGTTTCTCTTTCTGGCCCTCAGGACCAATGAGTAAAACCTCTGTTTTGTCCTGGTTGAGCTGTAGGAAATTCGCTGCCATCCATGTCTTGATATCTAAAATGCAGTTAAAAAGGACATCAATAGGCCCTGTGTCATCAGGAGACACGGTGATGTACAGTTGCGTATCGTCAGCATAACTATGAAAGCTGATGCCGTGCCTCCTGATGACGTCCCCAAGGGGAAGCATGTAAAGATTAAAAAGAGCTGGACCTAAAATTGACCCTTGGGGAACACCACACTTTATTTTGTGGGTTTCAGAGGAACATGTATCCATACTTACAAAGAAATGTCGATCTGTGAGGTAAGAGACAAACCAGTTAAGAACAGTACCAGAGAGGCCGACCAGGTTCTTCAGTCTATTTAATAAACTGTGATGGTCTACTGTATCGAAGGCGGCGGTTAGATCCAGTAGTACCAAGACTGTGAGTTTATGGTTATCTAAGTTGCACCTGATGTCTGTTAAGATTTTTAAAAGGGCTGTCTCTGTACTGTGGTTCATCCTGAAACCAGACTGATACTGGGGGGACAGTTGCACATGCAAAGTGATTCAGACACAGGAATTCACTTCATTTGAGTCCCAGATGGTCATGGTGGGTTCTTCAAGTCCATTCTATTGTGTGTCAGTCTACCGTCCTCCTGGTCCTGCTGCTGTGTTTTTGAAAGATTTTAGAGACTTTTTATCCTCCATAATAAAGTTGGAATCTGTTCGAATTCTTGGAGACTTTAACCTTCATGTTGATGACAGCTCATCTTGCTCCGCAAAGGAACTTTTAACTTTGACTGAAGCTTTTAATTTTGAGCAACATGTTTCTGAGCCATCACACCAAAAAGGCCACTGCACAGACACATTTCAATTGTGTCTGTGCAGGACGTCCATCTGAGTGATCGTTGTCTTGTTTTGTTTAATCTGCACTTCAGCCCTGAGCCTAAGCCCTTAGAAGTTAGGTCTCAGAGGCGTGTTATCTCTGCTAATACTGCAGACAGTTTTTCTGCTATGTTTGACCCTCTTTTGTTCATCGATTGCCTTGATGTGGACAATTTTATTCACTGTTTTACCAGTCATTGTGTTGAAATTCTGGATCAGGTGGCACCTGTTAAATCGAACTCGTCAATACAGAAAAAACTGTGCCCTTGGACAAATGAAGATACCCTGAGTCTGAAGAGACTATGTCCAAAGGCTGAGCGTCTGTGGAAATCCACTAACCTTGAGGTGCACAGACTTTATCTCAGGGATCTTGTGTCCTCATACAATGAGATGGTGGAAAATGCCCGATCTGACTATATTCGCCAACTGGTAACAGTGAATAAGAAGAACCCCAAAGTGTTGTTTGACCAATCAATTCTCTTGTTTGTTCTGCAGCTCCAATTACCCCTGTCTTTTGTGAAGCTGACAGCAATTCATTGTTGAGATTTTTCACTGACAAAATTAAGATGATCAAGGAACAAATCCCTCCCCTCCTGTGTGGAACCCCTGCTGTCATTGAGCCTGTCTCCAGCTTGTGGTCCTCATTTAAGTCTGTGACTCTGGCTGATATCTCGGCACTGGTGACCAAGATGAAACCCTCCTCTTGCTCATCCGACGTCCTTCCGTGTAGGCTCTTTGTGAAAGTGTTTGATGTAATTGGCCCCTGGGTTACCCAAATGGTTAACCTCTCTCTTTCTACAGGTGTTTTTCCCAATACATTTAAGCATGCCATAGTGGACCCTTTACTCAAAAAGACAGGTTTAGACCTGACTGACCTCAATAATTTCAGGCCTATTTCAAAGCTCCCACTCTTGTCCAAAATCTTAGAGAAGGTGGTCTCTGAACAGCTGTCATTATTCCTGGATCAGAGTAACATCCATGAGAAGTTTCAGTCTGGTTTCCGCAAACATCACTCTACGGAGACAGCCTTACTGAAAGTGTCCAGTGACATTATGATGTCTGCTGATTCGGGAAAATGCACTGTTCTAGTTCTCTTAGATCTGTCCTCAGCATTTGACACAGTCGACCACCAGATCCTGCTGAGAAGACTGAGGGATGAAGTAGGACTGTCAGGGTCAGTTTTACATTGGTTCTCGTCATACCTATCTGGGCGGAGCTTTAGGTTCACAGCTAATCAAATAAGGTCTGAGTCAGTGGATCTGTTGTGTGGAGTTCCTCAAGGTGCTGATTTGGGTCCTGTATTATTTTTGTTGTATTTGATCCCCTTGGGTAAAATCATCCAGAGATTTTCTGATGTTTCGTACCACATATTTGCTGATGATATCCAGCTTTACTGCTCTTTTAAGCCAACTGAGCTCCAGAGGCTAAATTCCTTAGTTCATTGCTTGATGGAGATTAAACAATGGCTAAGTGATAACACCTTGCAGCTAAATGTGGACAAAACAGAAACACTGGTTATTGCCCCTGATGACTCAATTCCAGGGTTGAGCCAGTACTTGGGTGACTTAGGCTAGTCTGTTAAACCGAGCCTAAGAAACCTGGGTGTTGTATTGGACAAAGACATGTCATTAGTGCAACACTGCAAACAACTGACTAAAAACTTTTTTTTTTCAACTGAGGAAAATCTCTAAACTTAGGAAAATTGTGTCACAAAATGATTTGGATCTGATCATTCATGCATTTGTGTCTTCGCGTTTAGACTATTGTAATAGTTTGTTTTCATGCCTGAACAAGGAGCAGCTGTCTCGCCTGCAGTTAGTGCAAAACTCTGCGGCGAGAATTCTGACCCGCTCTAATAGGAGGACACACATATCCCCTATTCTTAAAGCTCTTCATTGGCCGCCAGTTTCCTTGAGGATCAATTTAAAAATTCTGGTTTTAACTTTCAGAGCTTTGCATGGTCAGGCTCCACCTTACATTAGTGATCTGATCCAGCCTTACACCCCAGCTCGGGCTCTGAGGTCTGTGCATCAGAATCTGCTGATGGTTCCACGCACTCGTTTTTCGGACCAGAGGAGACCGATCCTTCCAGGCTGTTGCTCCCAGGGTTTGGAACGATCTTCCACTCTCTCTGCGTTCGATAGAGTCTGCTGACTCCTTCAAAAGGCAACTTAAGACTTATTTATTTGTGCAGGCTTTTGCTTTATTGTCTTGGGGCTGCTATGATTGTCACTGAGTTGTCTTAGCCTTTTAAGTTTTAAATGTGTATGTACTTTTTAACTGTGTATTGTTTTGTTGTTAAAGCTCTTTGTGACCCTGGTCTGTGAAAGGCGCTGTACAAATAAAGCTTACTTACTTACTTACTTACTTAAAAGGTCAATTGTGGAGAAGAGGAATTTTTGGCTGTTTCTATGTTCGTTGATGATTTTATGGAAGTGGGAGATTCTTGCCTGTTTAACTGCATTATTATATGTTTTGAGATGTCCACGTAAAATTTCATAGTGAACTGTTAATTTTGTTTTTCTCCATCTCCTCTCAGCACTCCTGCAGTTTCTCTTGAGTTCTTTAATTTCTGTATTCCTCCACGAGGGTGTCGATCTTGTATTAATTGTTTTTATTAAAAGTGGAGCCACAGAATCCAGCACTGATTTCATTTTATGTTTAAAGCTGTCAACAATAACATCCCATAGTGCTGGTAAAATTTCTGCAGGAGTGCTCTGTAAAATCAGCCACTTCAGAAGTTAGGTAGCGTTTCCTCACTGTTCTCACTGGGGCCTCCTGCAGGTTAAAACTGGTGATTGTAAAAAACACACAAAAGTGGTCAGACACAGCCAGGTCCACAACAGAGGGCGCACCAATGGACAGGCCACAGGTTATGACCAGGTCCAGGGTGCGCCCCCTGCTGTGGGTCGGCTGCGTGACATGTTGGTTAAAATCTAGGCAGTGTAGAAGGTTTAAAAATTCCCTCGACATAGGATCTGAGGAATTATCTATGTGTAAATTAAAATCACCAGTTATTAATATTCTATTATAATTGCTGTGGGTTATTGACAGTAGCTCTGAGAATTCACTGTTAAAAGAGGTGGAATAGCGGGGTGGTCTGTAGACTGTCATACAGAGGATGGGGTGGCTGCTAAAACAAAGGCATGGTATTCAAATGATAAATATTTGTTAACAACATGGTGTCTTTAGTGATTGATGCAGTCCCACCTCCTTTTTGTCCCCCTCTTGTAGAGAATAAAAAGTTAAAATTTGGTGGGGAAGCCTCAGTGAGAACAACAGGTGCATCAGTGCCAAGCCATTTCTCTGTAAGGAGAATGCTGTCTAGGTTGTTATCTAAAATAACATCATTTATGATGAAAGATTTGTACGAAGATGACTGATGAATTTATTCCAAGAAGCTGAAAGATTGATGTGACTGTGATCCTGTACAGACTCAACTGTTCAGCACTGACAATGTTTCTGTGACAGGAGGAGACTCTGCACACTAAACACCACACAGACTCACTGAGGGAACAGAACCAGAACTGGACCACCCAAACCCAAATCCAGGATAGAGAGGTTCAGTGAATGTGGTGTTGAAGGTGTGGAGGTGGATCAGTGAGTCAGAGGAGACTCTGTAGAAGGACAGAGTGCCAGCAGGACAGTCCACATACACTGCTACTCTACCAGAGGAGGAGGAGGAGGAGGAGGAGGAAGAGGAGGAGGAGGAGGAGGAGGAGGAGGAGGAGGAGGAGGAAGAGGAGGAGGAGGAGGAGGAGATGTCTGTTTCCTCAATATTATGCCTTGCAGAGTAACGACCACATGGATCATCAGAGCACTTCAGACTCCAGGACTGATCATTCCTTCCAAACACGCAGTCTTTACTGTCGCCTTTCCTTCTGATTCTTCTGTAACTCACTGATATAGAAACAGTTCCTCTCCACTCGACCTCCCAGTAACAGCGACCAGTCAGACCAGTTCTACACAGCAGCTGAGTATAGGACTCAAACCTCTCTGGATGATCAGGATATGACTGACTCATTAACACACCTGTCATCTTCCTGTTGTTGTCGGACAGTTTGATGTTTCTGCTGACTGTGTTTGTGTCGACTGTGAGCTCACAGGAATCTGATGGAGAGAAAAAGACACAACACAGCTGCAGTTATTAATGTGTCATCATCAGTGTGATGATGACATCACAGATGTGAATGAGTGATGTCACAGTGTTTTGATGAATGACAGTAAAAAGACACTCACACTTCCTCAGACCTGGTGTCAACCATCGGACTCCAGCAGGCTCCACCCTGAAAGGAGGAGGGGGGTCAGAGCAGCACATCCTCTTTCAGCATGCAAACATGGACATGACATGACTCTCATACACAGAAACACAATCTGTCCATCAGGCTGCTTCTCCCTGTTCTCCCTGAACCTCTTCACCTCTGCCACTCTCCTCACACACTGAGAGTGAGCCACAGGATGTTGGTGTGTGTGAAAGAGGACCACAACATCTGAGAACACACACAAACCTCTTGTTGGATTTATCACTTCATCTTTATTTTATTGGATGTTGTTGCTGTTTCCTGTGGGCCACCTTACGCTTGCTGTTTGATCCAATGTCAACTTGTGACCAGGTTTCTATATTAGAGGACTTTTGGATTTGGACGTCAGAACTTTTGAGGTCCGATTCCTGTTTGAAGCTTGGAGGGCTTTTCTGAATCTCAGCTGCACAGTCTGCTTTTTGTTCTTGCTGTGTTTCTGCTGCTTTGTTTTACTGTGCAAAGAAACAAATACAATTTATACCTAATAAATCAATCAGAAAACATTGGACGTTGGTTCCCAACCTCAGTCAGGAGAAAAACACGTCCAATTAAAAGATATAATGACAGTTTGGATAAAACTTCTGTCACATACAAATCTGCCAATTAACATGAAGACTCCAGCTGTAAGAAGAGAAAAGACTATACAGGAAGGAGTCCCTGCCTGTCTTTCTTCCTATTCACAATAAAAGTTCCCCATTATGTAGATATATTTCAAAGCTTTTATATTGAAGCAGCAACATCAGAAAACTTTTTTTTTCACCAGCAGAAATTTCTTGAACATCTGAAAGTGAAACTGAGTGAGCAGCTACGAGCCAGTCTGAAGTAAAATACAGTAGTGTTTAACCAGAGGTCGGTGGCCCAAGAAAGCACCACAATCATGTTCATCAGTGGTTAAGATGACTGATCACCCAGTGTTTTCTTTTCTTTAGTGGTTTTATTTTGTTCACAGTGTAAAACGTTGAAACTAATGATAACTACTCCAAAGAGCCCAAACTCAGCTGGAGCAGCAGTTTCCTCATCACAGGATGGCACCACGGGGGGTCAACTTAAACCTGGCGGAAACCCTGATATGCAATGCTAACCCCACTTTTAATTTTACTAGCTAGCTTTAAAAAGCTATTCCCGCAAGACTTAGCTAGGCTAGCTCCTCAGCCTAGGCTTAAACATGCGATAGGCATCTCTACCTAATAATAGCACTTCCAGGCTGCATAAACTAGTGTTTAGTAATGAAAATTGGTAACTTAATATACAGCTTGCTATATTAGCTACCTACCTCACACAGCAGTAGGATGCCGGGTTGCACCTCAGTCAGTATTAAGTCCCCACTGACATGTGACCTTTTGAGAGAGAGTGTGTCTAAAACTGAATACTTAAATGTTAACTTATTTTAACAATGGGAATGTGTTCTTAAAACTTAAGTTACCATCTGTCTAGTTGCTATCAATTAATTCCATCATTTACTAAATACAATGAATCTAACTGACCTAGCCTAAATTGTAAATTAAAAAATAAAATCTTGAAAGTTTATTAGCCCATCGGCCGTTTGCAAAAAATAAATAAATGAATACATTTTAAAAAACAGAAAATGTGGGCTAATGGCCATACAAAGTGTATTAAACATAAACAGGGTTTAACTTGTTGATACCATAAAATCACTCTGGGAAAGCTTGCATGCCTTAATTGGAATCAATATTCTCCATCCAATGGCAGCAGTTTAGTGTGTTTTTCCACCCAAGAGAGCACTTGTGTTTTACCAACCACGAGGGCACTTAAGCACACTTTATACCATCCAAGACTAAAGGGCAGGTTATCATGTTTTGCCAACCGGGAGTGCGCTTAAACTTGTTTTAACCACCCAAGAGAGCAATTAAGTGTTTTATTTTCACCTAAGAGGGCAGTTTAGTGTGTGCAACATGAGATTACTTTTGTATCAATTATAAAATGAACTAATAAAGATTGATGAATTGAAAGATATTGAGAAAATGTAGTGCCAAAAGAAAGGCCAGTCTGATGGCAATGTAAAGCGGTGTGAATTTTCTCTATACAACGTACACTTGAACTGTTTGGTTTGGCTTTTTAGGTGAGCCTTGTTTTAGGTGGTTAAATTTCACTTTTTCTTTGGAACCTGTTCACTGCAGGACAAAGATAAGCGTCTGGGCTGGAGCAGCTCTCTGCTCCTCCAAACTGAGGCTGCGCTGATCAGTGATTACGGTAGGGTACAGACCGACTATAGATATGTACTTTATATGACCCCACTTCAAAAAACACGAACTATCCCTAACACGAGACTCTCACGATCGCTTATCTTAATCTCCTCTTCTTATTTTCCTCTCTTCACACGTATCTCTTGGCTTAGTGCCATGCTGCCTTTTCTCCTGAACTGCACTGAACAACTGGAGGTGGAGTAAACAAAGCAGACCTACTGACATTGATCCATCTACAATCCAGATACAGAGTCTCACACTGACTGTCCTTGGTTGCAGCAGTGGTCCGTGGTTCATACCTGAGATTTTCCAGTCGAGCAGACAGCAGCTTCACTCCTGAGTCTCCTGGGTGATTGTAGCTCAGGTCCAGCTCTCTCAGATGGGAGGGGTTGGAGTTCAGAGCTGAGGCCAGAGAAGTACATCCTTCCTCTGTGATCAGACAGCCTGACAGCCTGCAGACACGCAAAACAACACACATCACAGATCCGCTGAGGAGACTGATGAGTCAGTCAGATGAACAGGAATCTGTCTGCAAGATAATCAATAATGTTAGTGTTAACTAATCAACAGTAAACAGAGTCCTGCTGAGGCTGATGTGATGTCATCCGTTCAACCAGAGCTTTATTAAACCAACCTGTGGGAACCTGACTGTATGTAAATCAAATGATCTAGTGTATCATCTATTCTACCTTAGAAACTGAAGTTTAGTTAAAGGTCTTTTGACAAGTAAAATCACTAGACAATCAACGTACAGGTTGACTATATTAAAAAATAATAATTTACCCAGTTTAATGAATCCTTACCTGAGAGTTTGGAGTTTACAGTGACGACTCTCTAGTCCAGCAGACAGTAGCTTCACCCCTGAATCCCGCAGGTTGTTGTTACTCAGGTCCAGCTCTCTCAGACTGGAGGACTTGGAGCTGAGAACTGTGGACAGAGCTTCACAGCTTCTCTCTGAGATGCCACAGTAACTCAGTCTGGAGAGACAACAAGAGGGTTAGTTAGTAAGATATTTCTGTTCTCAAGTTGAAAGACAGAAAAGTATTCAATGATGAATAAATTGTACTTACAGAGCTTTGTTGGAGGCTTTGACCACTGGCAGCAGCCTCAGAAGAGCCTCCTCTGAAGCAGAGTATTTCTTCAGGTCAAACACATTCAGATTTTTATCAGATGATAGTAAGATGAAGACAAGAGCTGACCACTGAGCAGGAGACAGTTTCTCTGTGGAGAGACGTCCTGATGTCAGGTACCACTGGATCTCCTTAACTAGAGAACGATGGTTCAGTTCATTCAGACAGTGGAACTGATTGATGCTTCTCTCTGGAGACAGATTCTCACTGAACTTCTTTTTTATGTACTCGACTGTTTCCTGATTGGTCTGTGAGCTACTTCCTCTCTGTGTCTGCAGACCTCGTAGGAGATTTTGATTAGTCTGCAGTGAAAGACCCAGGAGGAAGCGGAGGAACAAGTCCAGGTGTCCATTTGGACTCTGTAAGGCCTGGTCTACAGCACTCTGGTAGAGATGTGTCTCTGCAGATTGATGGTCTGTGGTTTTTTCGTCTGCCAGCAGATTGACTCCAGAGTTGATGAACGTCAGATGGACATGAAGAGCAGCCAGAAACTCCTGAACACTCAGATGGATGAAGCAGAACACCTTGTCCTGGTACAGTCCACTCTCCTCTTTAAAGATCTCTGTGAACACTCCTGAGTACTTTGAAGCTGCTGTGATATCGATGCCACACTCTGTCAGGTCTGATTGATAGAAGATCAGGTTTCCTTTCTGCAGCTGATCAAAAGCCAGTTTTCCCAGAGACTCAATCATCTCCCTGCTCTCTGGACTCCAGTGTGGATCTGTCTCAGCTCCTCTATCATACTTGACCTTCTTTACTTTGGCCTGAACCACCAGGAAGTGGATGTACATCTCAGTCAGTGTCTTGGGCAGCTCTCCCTTCTTTCTGGTCTTCAACGCAACCTCCAGAACTGTAGCAGTGATCCAGCAGAAGACTGGGATGTGGCACATGATGTGGAGGCTTTGTGATGTCTTGATGTGGGAGATGATTCTGCTGGCCTGCTCCTCATCTCTGAATCTCTTTCTGAAGTACTCCTCCTTCTGTGGGTCAGTGAACCCTCTGACCTCTGTCACCATGTCAACACACTCAGGAGGGATCTGATTGGCTGCTGCAGGTCGTGTGGTTATCCAGAGGCGAGCAGAGGGAAGCAGTTTCCCCCTGATGAGGTTTGTCAGCAGCACATCCACTGAGGTAGACTCTGTAACATCAGTCAGGATCTCAGTGTTGTGGAAGTCCAGAGGAGGTCGACACTCATCCAGACCGTCAAAGATGAACACAACCTGGAACTCTTCAAACCTGCAGATTTCTTTGGTTTCAGTGAAGAAGTAATGAACAAGTTCCACCAAGCTGAACTTTTTCTCTTTCACCAAATTCAGCTCCCTGAAAGTGAATGGAAATGTGAACTGTATGTCCAGGTTGGCTTTGTCTTCAGCCCAGTCCAGAGTGAACTTCTGTGTTAAGACTGTTTTCCCGATGCCAGCCACTCCCTGTGTCATCAGTGTTCTAATTGGTTCATCTCTTTCAGGTGAGGCTTTAAAGATGTCTACTTGTCTGATTGTTGTTTCTGGTCTGTCTGGTTTCCTGGATGCTGCTTCAATCTGTCTAACCTCATGTTCATCATTGACCTCTGCAGTCGCTCCCTCTGTGATGTAGAGCTCTGTGTAGATCTGATTCAGAAGGGTTGGTTTTCCTGCTTTAGCGATCCCTTCAAACACATTCTGGAACTTCTTCTGAAGGTTAGATTTAAGTTTATGCTGACAAACTGCAGAATGACTTCCTAAATGAACACACAACAAAGATCGTCAGGGTTGGCAGTTTGTGTCGGGATGAGCCAGTTTTGTATTTATTTTTGTTTTATCCGAACAAACTTGTGACAGCAGATAAGGCTGCTGCCTCTGATTCTACACATACTCAGAGTATCTGCAGCGTTCATTACAAAACACAAATTAAGACCTTTAGAATATCAGATAATTTATAAGGTTGGGATGCTGATAAAAGTGTAAATAAAAACAGTATTTAATCATTTGTAAACAAACTGTTTTGTTGATCCTGTCCCGACAGGAAACATGTTGCAGGCATCAAATACAGAATAAGCTGGGACTTACAAAAAGCATTGACTTGACCTCCATGGAGCTGGGCAATATAGCCAAAAATATTATCAGCATTAAAATTTAAAAGATGTCACCATTCCCAAAATCCACACTTCAATTTTCCATTTAAACGTTTTATCAGGACTCACGGCTATGATATTGTCAGATTTAGACTTGTCTGCCCAGACAGCTGTTATTTATATTTTTATGACATTATCTTTGCCATACAAAGCGCTGCAAATTTCAGAGTTTAAGACATGCAACTGAATGCACTGTGAGTTTGTAGACTATCAACCAATCAACAAAGAGATTATGTGTTATATTAATTATATAAACTTTACATTATACATTAATTGTTATAGTAGTGAAGTTTCATTGGTAATGTTTTATGATTTCTTCTCTAAGGGTTCTACTCCCCCAATATCCTTTTTTCTGTTTTCACGACTTTTAGTTTGAGCATTTGGCTATTCTGTGCTGTGACCTGGATATACAGTTGTTTATGTTAAACACTAGAGTGGGCTCTAAGATAAGGATTACCTGGGCTGCAATGTATATTGGGAGTTGGAGTATGTTTTGACTGAGCAACCAGAAAAGTACGTTAACTTCAGCTCACTGCAGTCATGTCTTTATTCACTACCGTAAAAAACGTGACAATTCCACATCTCAACTGTAAAGAATGTATGATGTCATCAGTTGTTATAACTTGACTAGTATGTTTGGGATCACAGTGTGAGGTAAACAAAGAGTTGAGCATCTCTACTCTCATTATATTATTAGTTCATTCATTTAAAGACACTACAGTTTATTTTACTGAACATTTTCGACCTGTAGATCCTTTAAATAACTGTAACTCAGAGGTTTTTACAGTGTCAGTTTCTGGGCCTCCCCTCAGACAAAGCCTGGACAACCCTGCTCAATTTGGCTTAATTCCATCATGTTATTCAGTGCCACCCCTCCCTACAAGCAGAACACGCGCGGTGCGTAGGGCCCCATGATCCATGGGGGGCCCCATTTTGCGCAAGGGGACGCATTCTCTGCAAATGTGCAAAGGATGCACATCGCTGCCGTGAGGCACGCATAGAGCACCAAGTCAGCCCGAGGCAGGAGAGAAAAAAAAAAGAGACGAGTAATCTAGCATGTCTTGTTAACTGCATATACATTCGATTCTGTGGTTAATTGACCAGTTGGTGTTCATAAGTTGGCTCAGGTTTATAGCATATCAATCAATCTATGCTAGCAATAAAAATTTCGGGCTATTTTTATGGAGGTAAACTGTCACTATCTCTTGGTGAATGTAATTCATAACAGTCATATAAGATTAGATAACCACAGATCTCTCCACCCTGATCACCTCCTACCCCAGCCCTCCCCGAGCATCCTCCCATGCTGACCTGGTGACTCATTATAATAACTGTCTCTCCTCTGCCCTCAAGACCCTGGCTTCTCTGAGAACCCGCTCAGTCTCATTTACCCATACTGCTCCCTGGTTCACCCTTGACTTACGCCAGCTCAAAGCCACAGGCCGTCGACTGGAGTGACTGTACAAAAAAAACTCACCATACGCAGCCAAATGTACTCGGACCACCTGCATCACTACAAGAACACCCTTATTACTGACAAATCTTCTTACTACTTCAACCTCATCAACACTGGTACAGGCAACAACAGAGTCCTCTTTGCAGTGGTCAGCCACCTAATTCAGACTCCTAAAACCCTCAGACATATATGCACCGATCAGTGCACTGCTTTCCTGGACTTCTTCAGCTGTAAAATCAATACCATTCACCAACAACTGGCCTCATCCTGCACCTCCTCAAACGAACCAACCTGGATGATCACCACCAGCCAACCTCTCATCAGCTCCCTCTCCGACTTCACCCCAGTATCAGAACACACCATCTCTGAACTCATCCGCAAAGCCAAAACCACCACCTGTCAGCTTCATCCTCGTCCCACCTCCCTTGTCAAATCCTGTCTGCCATCCATTTCACCGATGATCACCAACATAATTAATTCCTCCCTAACCACTGGCACTGTACCCCCCCCACTCTCAAACTGGCTGCTATCACACCCATCCCAGAGATGGGGACTCAAGTCTGTGACTCAGACTCGAGTCACACTTAAGTCGCACACACAGAGACTTTAAGACTTGACTTAGACTCCTGTTTTGGGACTTGTGAACAATCATTATGTTTTCTTTTTTAGGTGTATTAATATTGAGGACACTCTAAAACGTCTGACGAGCTTAATGTGATTCCTTCCTTTTTTTCATGGTAACCATGGTAACCATATTACGCATCAGGTGCGCGCCTTGCGGCTTCACTCACTAGTACCTCGGATGACGACTATGGCGACCAGTGGCACACCTGCAGCTGCTGCTGTACCATTTGTGATTACATTTGGTTATAAAAACTTATAACAGAACGGCACCAACAAAAGGAGCATTGACTGCAAAGTCTGAAGCACCCGAATCAAGGATACTGGATCCACCACATCAGATATTATCGGGCACCTGAAAACTCACCCGGATAGGTCAGTCACATTAGCGCATATGAACAGTTAGCTCAGCATCAGCTATGTAACGCTTGCTACTAGCTTTGTAACCGAATATTTGAATAGATGAGTGAATTTTGCACTCAACGCACTTGTTTGCATTGAGTGGCGTTGACATGACGTTAAAAAAAAAGGCCGGATAACGTTAATCATCTATGTTCCACTGCCACTATCTACTGGCTAACGTTAACCGTAAAAAAATACATAGTTATACTGTCGGCTTACAGGCAGGTTACAGGTTAATTGTTGACCACGTAACGTTACTGTTACAGGTTTACCAGGTTAACATTACACTGTGTTTGCGTATAGAGGAATGAGTCATTAGAGACCCAGTGTAATTAAACAATACAGTTGCAAAGTGCAAACTTGGCTAGACAAGTGAATGTTGAAATTTTACCAGCCACTCAATAGATTACCATAGTTATTTTGGCTGGTGAGTGCAGCATACAGTACCAGCCACTTGCATGAATTACCAGTATTTTAATGTAGAGATGCACCGATCGATTGGCAACCGATCGAAATCGGCCGATAATGCCCCTATGGGTTTTGATCGGAGTTCTCAAAATAGATCAAATCAGGCCGATTAGATGAAGTTTCAATATAGAGACAGTGCATTGACTGCATGCAGGGTGGGAATTTCACGGCGGCCTTGATGCAGCGTGAAAAAAAAACTAATCGTAGGCTACAGTGGCCTCTGTGCCCCTGGCCTGGTCAGCGTAGCGGGCTTGCCTTTAATTACAGCCACCTGAGTGCACAGTAGTCACTCACAGTAACTTCAGTGAGTCCGCGGTTCGTGCAGGTGGAGTCTCATCATCACGATGATCTCACGTGAAAGCCTCTCACACAGCAGCAGCGTCTCAAAACTGAAGAACGAAATTTACAGCACAGCGAGCGAGCGCAGCCGGTTTTGACATGATACGTAACTGACTTATGTGGTAGGATTTAGTTCGGTAAAGTTGGAAATATATTCACAGATTCAAACTTCCCGGATCAATAACTCATAAGACCGAAATAAACACACTAAACAAACAAACAAACCTTGTTAAAACACAAACGACGGCTCTTTCCTACCGTAGTAAGGCAGACAACGAGCTACAACCGTATTTTCATCAAAACGAGCGTCTGGACATTAACTCTGGTCTGTATGATCAGCCGTCTGTGAGACGAGGGCGCAGGGACCGTCTGCAAAGTGCTACACTGAAAAGAGAAACTACAAAAAATTCAATAACTTCAGTATTATTCAGAGTGTAGTGCCACCAAAATCACTCCACACATCAGTGGTCTCCTGCTGGTTTTTCTACAATTTTTTTGTTTGGAAAAAATGTGCTTTGCCATAATTTTGGGGAATTTCTATTTGGGAGAAATATTCAATAACACTAATATTCAGTGTGGTGTCACAAAACTCACCTCTCCCTAACCCTAAATAACAAAAACGACTTTCTAATGTAAATTTAACTTGATTTTGGTATTAGAAAATGTTTTGATACATAATCCATGTCTTATTATAAATTAGGATGTTATGGTATCAGTCTGAAAGGTAAATCAACACATTTTACTCAGTGGTCTTTGTGCCCCTGAAAACAAAAGTGAAGGCCAAATGGACTTGCCCCTAAAATGACGAAATTCCCATCCTGACTGCATTCCCACTAGTAAGCTACAGTTACTCTATGTAAGCTGAGTCCTTACAACCAGAAGAGACGAAAGATTTTTATTTTTTAGAGACTTAAGACTTGACTTGGACTCGTGACCGAAGACTTCAGACTTAACTTGGACTTGCAAAAAAAGACTTGTGAACATCTCTGACCCATCCTGAAAAAACCTGGTGCTGACCCAACTGACCTTAACCTTTACCGGCTTGATTATTTTGTGTCCATGAAGCATCTCATACTGGTTTAACTGCTCCTGAACAAACAGATTAAAATCACAACATCTCATTGGTTGTTTAAGGAATTGATAAAATACCACACTAATAATAAAACCATCCACATGAGTCAGTGACAGAAGAGTCTTAAACCAAAGAGTAACGTAAAGAGAATAAATCAGGGAGCTCCATCATGTCTCTGTCCTCTTAGTAAACAACAATGATTGATCACTTCAACCTTTTCTCATAAAAACAAGTTGTGGCCTTTAATTTCATTCTCTGTTGAATTCAATGAGCTTCTCTACTGAGACTCTGCTCCGTCACAAGTATTGTGTCACCAGTTTCCACCGGCTGTCTTTTCTCTGG
Organism: Sparus aurata; assembly: GCF_900880675.1. Taxonomy (NCBI): domain Eukaryota; kingdom Metazoa; phylum Chordata; class Actinopteri; order Spariformes; family Sparidae; genus Sparus; species Sparus aurata. The sequence goes on from NC_044210.1 coordinate 21,172,510, forward strand.
AAATACAGAGATATAAACCTGACTGACCTTCTGATTCTGAGCTGCTGGCTGACAGGTTCTGCAGCAGGTCCATCCTGGGTATCTCCTCCAGAACCTCCTTGGTCACCTTCACAGCTCCATGAAGTGTAAAGCTTTTCACCATCAGGTTCACTGTTTTCAACCTATTTGCATCCTCCAGGTCGGCAGCTGCGATGTCACGATCCTCCAGATAAAATTTGAACTTCTCAAATTCATCTTTTTTTAACTTTTCCAGAATTTTCAAGAGGTCCACTTTCTTCAGTGTGGCTCCCTGCTAATAAAAGTCAGTATTATCAACCTGACAGAAAACTGTGACAGGAACATATCAAAGCATCAGCAGGAGTTCTGATTGGTCGACACAGCAGTAGAGTCTGGCCAGTTAGAACTCCTGCTGCTGCTGCGTGGGCCAGACTGAAAGTAACTGAAGTGATGCTCTGCTTACACGTCCTTCTGTCTCCAGATGTGAACAGCTGACAGTCTGTTCCATTTTCCATCAGCTTCTGTTCCACCAGCTATTACTTCTTGAAATGAAGCTGTCGTCTCAGGACAGCAAACAACACTGAACAAGAAAGATGAAAACATGAAACCACAACTTTAACTTTAACACAAGTAAAAGTGAAGAAAACTTGTTCTTAGATGTTAACCAATAAAGCGCCCAATGTTCCATGGAGGAGGACACGAGTCAGTACTGTGCTGAAAACATCTTGGATCATATAACGACGCTGCATTCTGACTATTCAAGTTGCATTGGCCCCAGAAATGACGCAACACGTCTTCCCCTCGTGTGAATGCAGGTGTGACTGTTTCAAACTCTGATGGAGGTTTTGCTTCGTCCTCTGATCTCATTAGGAACATCTGGTCACCAGAAGAGGAAGAAGCACCATGACAGTGAGCAGTAAACATTATGTAGGTGCCATATGAGTAACTAAGTATTTCATGGTAATTTCAGTTGATGGTTTAGTACATTTTGGATTTGATAATAGTTTCATGATTTAATTGCATTTAGAAATGTTAATTTAAGTTATGATTATTATGCTATTAATATTTGCACTATGATTGTTGCAGATAAATGTTGTTATTTTATTTTGGAATGTCATTGTTTATTTCTGTGGCAGATAAAAACAAGAGCCTGTAGCTTTAAGGAGCTAGCCATGTGGTTGTGAGGCATGGTGGGTTTTTTTTAGGAGCTAAGCTGTGTTGATGACAGGACAGGCCGGAGGAGCTCATGGTTTTTCTGACCGTGTTCGGCGAGTGTAGGAAACGAGTTCGGATCGTGTGGAATATGTATGTCTTTTCTTTTGCATTTTTGTCGAATAAATATAAAATAGAAACTACTGTGGAGGACACACTTTTTGAAGAGCACGCGTCAGCCATAAGTTCCTGCGGAGTCAGAAAGGTTTTATTGGAAAACCTAAACATTAGTTCATGTTTCAGTCTGCAGCTACTCTCTCGTCAGTCGATCCTGCTAAGCCAGACACTGCAGCTCCTGATCCGTCTGTCCTGTCATGGGATGCTGACTGGTGCTTCTCAGCGGGGACGCCGTGACATTCCGACACACCTCCATTGCGACACCCCTCCATTCCGAAACCCCCCCACTCCGACACACCGCTGTTCCGACCCTCCCCCCAAAACACAGCTGTTCCGAAATTAAACCCCGCTATCCATGGTGCTGACATCCCCACTTCCAGCCGCCCACACATTTCTGAAGTGGGTTAAGGTAAGGGTTAGTTCGGAGTGGGGGGGGTTTCGGAATGGAGGGGATTCCCCTTTTTGGGGAACCCGCCTTGCCTACAAAGTGCCCCCAGCAAGAAACCGACGTTCCCAGCTGCGTCTTGGCTCCCTGAAGTCTGGCTGTGGAGACCTAGCTCTAGGGTTGGTGGCCGACCCGGTGCTTGCTGGGTGGCGTCCATGCCAGCAGTGGACACCTAGGCCGACACCTGCCAGTGTCTCTCAGTCTTCGGCCTGGTCAAGAGAGAGCTTCCGCCTTTGCTGTCGGCTTCCAGAGGGTCTCAGCCTTTGTCTTCGCTGCTGGATCCTAGTGGGTCCAGGCCGACACCCCCGGCCTCAAGAGAGCTTCCGTCTTCGCCGCCGGCTTCCAGAGGGTCTCAGCCTTCGTCTGTGCTACCGGCTCCCAGTGGGTCCCAGCATACACCCCGGCCTCCAGAGAGCTTCCGCCTTCGCCGCCAGCTTCCAGAGGGTCCCAGCCTTCGTCTTCGCCGCCGGCTTCCAGGGGGTCCTAGCCTGTGTCGCCCTCACCGTCGGCCTCCTGAGGGCTTGATTGATACTTCTCAGCAGCAGGTTTAGAATGTCATGGTTCATGATTCGGTTTCTTTGTTCTGTGTCTTGTTTTGTCTTATGTTTTGATTTCCATGCCCTCTTGTGTCCTTTCAGTGTTTCCTTGTGCTCTTCCTGTTTTCCCCTTGTTGAATGTTTGTCTCCCTCTGTCTGCCAGTGTTATCTCTGCTCTGTGCCTTCCTCTCTCTCCTCACTTGCTCCTCGTCCCCTCGTCAGTGTGTTCTGTGTATTTAAGCCTTTGTTCCCCATGTACTCCTTGTCAGTTCGTTATTGGTGTTTGTGTGATTGTGTGTTTGTGTCCCCCTCGAGTTCCTTGTGTTTCCGCTTGTGTCTCCAGTCTCCGGTTTTGGATTTTGATTTCTGTTTTTTTTCTATGTCTGTTTTAAACTTTGCTGTTGATTTGTACTTTGCCTTATTTGTTTGCACTTTGTTTGACTGTTTTATTTGCTACTTTGTTTTTTGGTCCTTGGTCCCATTTTCATTTGTCCACTCAGTTTTTGTTCCACCATTTCCTGCCTCCTGAGTCTGATCTGCATTTGGGTCCTCCATTACAACCTAAAACCATAACACAGAAGGCTTGTAAAGGTAGAGGGTTCAACTGATTAACCCTAATCCTGGAGGACAACCTGATTCAGTTTGTTGTTTTCAACAAGGTGAATGTTTTGGACTAGTCAAGTCAAAGCCCAGAACTCAGTTCAATAGAGAACTTGTGGCTGGACTCGAAAAGGGCTGTTCACACCTGGTCCCCATCTACCTGACAGAGCAGCAGCAGTTTTACAAAGAAGAAAGAGTAAAACTGCAGCGTCCAGATGTTGAAGCCTGATTGAGAATCCACACAGACTCAGTGCTGTGATCCGGGCCAAAGACTTGAAGGGAGAAAACTTATGCAATCACTTATTCTACATTATAGATTTAAACATTTATTATGTTTTGTATATTTTTGTATATTGATCATCATTCCATTTATAAAAGAAATAAAAGTGGAAAACTTCCAAGAGGCTGAAAACTTTATATGGGCTCCGTATTACACCTCAGTGTGTCCATCACAGGACACCTACAGTTCACATATCAGCCCCATGTTGAGGTCGATGATGCAATCATCTACCTGCTGCAGGAGGCCTACTCCTCCCTGATAGACCCAACACCACTTTCCACTTCTCCAGCACCTTCAGCACCATCCAGTCCAGGCTGCTGAAGGCCAAACTGGAGAACATGCAGGTGGACTCTCCCCTCGTCACATGGGTCGATGACTATATGACAGGCAGACCTCAGTATGTGAGATTACAGAACTGTGTGTCTGACCGTCTCATTGGCAACACTGGCGCCCCCCAGGGAACTGTGCCGTCTCCTCTTCACCAGCTACACTGCAGATTTACCGCACTGAGTCGGGTCATCTGCAAATTCATGGCAAAGAAGAAAGAGATGGTGGTGGACTTCAGGAGGAACAAGTCTCCAGTCTGCATAGGTGGGACAGACGTTGACATTGTGTATTCATACAAATACCTGGGTGTGGTGCTGGACAATAAACTAGAGTGGACTACATACATGGAGGCAGTCTACAAGAAGGGCCTGACCTGGCTTTACTTCCTGAGGAGGCTCAAGTCCTTTAATATCTGCAAACAGATGCTCCAGATGTTCTATCAGTCTGTTGTTGCAAGCTCAATCTTCTTCTTCTGTGGTGTCCTTGGGTGCTGGCATCAAGGTGAAGTATGCAACAGACTGAATAAACTCATCAAGTTGGCCGAGTCTGTTGTTGGCTCTGAGTGTGTCGCCCTGGAGGAAGTGGAGGAGGTGGAGGAGTTGGTGGAGGACAGGATGCTGGTGAAACTGCTGACGATCATGAACAAAGTCTCTCAGCCTCCACAAAACTGTGGACGAGCTAAAGAGCAGCTTCAGCAGCAGACTCATTCAACCTGCTGTCATCAGACATTACAACGCTCACACAACAACACACACATAATGCTCTTTAAATTAACATTACTGACGAAACTGCACTTTGTCTTCTTGCAACTTATGTTCCACTTACCTTTTGTCTTCTACTTCAGTATTTTATTTTATTTTATTCTGTTTTATTAAAATGGCCTGTAATGGCCTCCAGAAGCTGTTTTTATGTTTCTGTCAAAGTTTCAGAGAGGTCCTAAGAAAAGTAGCAATATGAGAAAAAATTAGGAAAAATTGGTGTGTGTAGGTTATCTGCTCTCTGGTGCCTCTAGAGTCTTCCACATGTACTGCACCAAAACTGCTACACAGACATGTTGCAACAGTTAATTGAAACTCTGTCGATTTTATAAAGACAATAAAGCTGAACATTGAGTCTTGATAAGAAGCTAAATGCAGTTTGGCTGTCAAACTTTAACTTGAGACAAACTGATGAGGCAGCAAAATGTTGATAACGTCTCCTCTCTGTCTGTGCTACGACTGTACGACTGATCTGGAGTCAGCTGAAGTGTTTCTTCACTCTGAGCTCCTTCAATGTTCAACACTCACATTTCATTTATTTTAAACTAAATGCAGGAAAAAGTCAAATCTCCCCTCTGAGATGAAGCGCAGGAAAAGTACAACGGAGCAGAAATACTTCAACTACAGTACTGGAGTAAATGTACTTAGTTACTTTCAAAATCAAAGTGTGTCACTTGATGTAAAAGTGATGTAGAAATGTGTTTGATCTGATTATTGATCACATTTCAGTGGACAGAGACAGAAAGAGGCGACACTTCCTGTTGGAGGAGTGTTCACAGCTCTGACAGCTCATTTAGTGACACACTTAAATTTTGATTCTTTCATTACAAAATAAAAGCTTTCATCTGCTCACCGTCCTCTGAATGCTGCTTCCTGCTGTCTCCACATCAACTACTGACCATCAATTAACTCCACCTCTGCTCTTCCTCCACCGTTCTCCTCTCAACATGGAGGATGATGTTTGTTAACCAGTCAGACATTTTAAATGTGTTACATTACCTTCAGCTGGAGGTTCACACGGACACGACTGTCTGCACCACAACCATCACAGTGAATGAGACTTTGGACCGGCGCCGCCCGAAGAGGCTGTAAGAGTTACACATTAATCACATCGTATGAATCATATCAGTGAAATTTGATGACTTGTTTTTTTAATGAGAGTGTGAAGGTCAAATACATGTTCAGTTGTTTTTACTTTGGTTCAACAAAGCAGCTTTAGTGACTTTTAAAGAGCAACATCACTTTAACTAAATGTTAGTTTCTATGAGGTCACTACACAACAGCTCACACACAACTCACAAGTTGTCATGAAGAAACATTCAGGTAACAACTTGTGTTATAAAACCGACCGTCCATACGGATCCTGAAAACGCAGCGCCTGAAAACACACTTTTTTGAAAACGGGTCTCAGGGTGGAGAAATCCGAAAACGCAGCCCTCACGTTTTCATGTAGACGGCGAATCTGCATACTTTCCAAAACGATGACGCCGTCACCCCACCCCGCGTCGTCCCATAACAACAACAACAAAAATGGCAGCCTACATGCTCGTGTTCGTGCTGCAGAAGATATTGAGACTTTCTTGCAACTTACATGCCTTGTAGTTGAGTGTGAGTTGCAGCAGCAGTTCGACCTCATTACCGGTCCACACAAACGATTCTGGTTTCCTTGCACTAGCCATTTTCATCTTCTTCTTGCTGTGTTCGGTTTCTACATCTACTGTCTGTTTGTTTACAGCGCGCAAGCTTAATGCGCATGCTCCGTGTCTTCTTCTCCGTTTGTGGTTAATGTCAAGCGCCACCTAGAGGCCTGGAATATGAACTACAGCGTTTTCGGTCGTTTTCAGTGGAGACGTGTGGAAGCAAATATTCTCAAAACGATGCCGAGGAAGACGGAGAAAAAAAGATCGTTTTCACCCGTGTGGACGGCCCTCAGAGTTACGGGGGCACTGGCCCCAGTTGGCCCCCCCCAGAACCGCCCCTGAGTGTTTATTTAACAATTTGAAGGTATTTACAGTTTTTCTCAATTGCTAAAACACTAAAACCCATTGGCTGAACAAAGTTTGCAGTTTCCTGAACTCATTTAGCTAATTGTGCAGTCTGTTGTCAATACCTTAAACCATTTCACATGGTTAAACACAATTTGCAGATCTCACTTCGACTTTTCAGCAGAACTCTAAACACATTCTCATTCTCAAAACACATTCTCATTCTCAAAACACATTCTGCACTCTAATGCACATGTCATCCATACTGATAAACACAAGTGGCAACAATCAAATACAAATAGAGAACACATGTCATTGATTAAACACAACCACTCACTGATTTCACTTGTTTCAAATCATGTGACCCTGGTGGTGAGTTGGATCCGCTGGCGGGGGAGGAAGCTGGACAGACCTGGCAGACCCAAACGTATCGTGAGGGTCTGCTGGGAACGTCTGGCAGAACCCTCTGCCAGGGAGATCTTTAACTCCCACCTCCGGGAGAGCTTTGACCAGATCCCGAGGGAGGCTGGGGACATTGAGTCCGAATGGACCATGTTCTCCACTTCCATTGTTGACGCGGCTGTCCGGAGCTGTGGCCGTAAGGTCTCCGGTGCCTGTCGCGGCGGCAATCCCCGAACCCGGTGGTGGACCCCGGAAGTAAGGGTTGCTGTCAAGCTGAAGAAGGAGTCCTACCGAGCCTGGCTGGCCCGGGGGACTCCTGAGGCAGCTGACGGGTACCGGCAGGCCAAGCGTGCGGCAGCGCGGGCAGTCTCGGAAGCAAAAACTCGGGTCTGGGAAGAGTTCGGGGAGGCCATGGAGGAGGACTACCGGTCGGCCTCGAAGAAATTCTGGCAAACCATCCGGCGCCTCAGGAGGGGGAAGCAGTCCTCCACCAACACTGTTTACAGTGGAGGTGGGGAGCTGTTGACCTCAACTGGGGACATCGTCGGGCGGTGGAAGGAATACTTCGAGGATCTCCTCAATCCCACTGACACGCCTTCCATAGAGGAAGCAGAGGCTGGGGACTCAGAGGTTGACCCATCCATCACCCAAGCCGAAGTCACTGAGGTAGTCCGTAAGCTCCTCAGTGGCAAAGCACCGGGGGTGGGTGAGATCCGCCCTGAGTACCTCAAGTCTCTGGATGTTGTGGGGCTGTCTTGGCTGACACGTCTCTGCAGCATCGCGTGGCAGTCGGGGACAGTGCCTCTGGACTAGCAGACCGGGGTGGTGGTCCCCCATTTAAAAAGGGGGACCGGAGGGTGTGTTCCAACTATCAGGGGATCACACTCCTCAGCCTCCCCGGGAAAGTCTATTCCAGGGTACTGGAGAGGAGAATTCGGCCGATAGTCGAACCTCGGATCCAGGAGGAACAATGCGGTTTTCGTCCTGGCCGTGGAACACTGGACCAGCTCTATACCCTCCGCAGGGTGCTTGAGGGTTCATGGGAGTTTGCCCAACCAGTCCACATGTGTTTTGTGGACTTGGAGAAGGCATTCGACCGTGTCCCTCGTGGCATACTGTGGGGGGTGCTCCGGGAGTACGGGGTCGGGGGCCCTCTGTTAAGGGCCGTACGGTCCCTGTACTACCGGAGCAGGAGCTTGGTTCGCATTGCCGGCAGTAAGTCAGACCTGTTCCCAGTGCATGTTGGACTCCGGCAGGGCTCTGTTCTGTTCATTACTTTTATGGACAGAATTTCTAGGCGCAGCCACGGGCCGGAGGGGATCTGGTTCGGGAGCCAATGGATCTCATCTCTGCTTTTCGCGGATGATGTGGCCGAAAGAATAAGATCCCGGATACAAGCGGCCGAAATGAGTTTCCTCCGCAGGGTGGCAGGGCGCTCCCTTAGAGATAGGGTGAAGAGCTCTGTCACCCGGGAGGAGCTCAGAGTAGAGCCGCTGCTCCTCCACATCGAGAGGAGCCAGCTGAGGTGGCTCGGGCATCTGTTTCGGATGCCCCCGGGACGCCTCCCTCGGGAGGTGTTCCTGGCATGTCCCTCCGGGAGGAGACCCCGAGGAAGACCCAGGACACGCTGGTGTGACTATGTCGCCCAGCTGGCCTGGGAACGCCTTGGGGTCCTCCCGGAAGAGCTGGAGGCAGTATCCGGGGAGAGGGAAGTCTGGGTGTCCCTGCTCAGGCAGCTGCCCCCGCGACCCGGCCCCGGATAAGCGGATGAAAATGGATGGATGGATGGAAATCATGTGACACAACCAATATAAGCCAGTTCAGAGAGCAAACCTCCTGCAAGCCATGGATTTAGCCTGTAGTAATACAGGTGAGGAACCATGTCAGGGCTGGATACGGCACACAAGAGGCTTCTTCCCCCCGTTGCCTCAGGAGGGAAAATATTGCTTGTGATGTGGACAAAGTGCTCTGGCCTGACCCAGCCCAAAGACAAGAAGAAGCACATTGATCACATGTTTACTCCTTTGATAAACGATCATGAACAAAGTCTCTCAGCCTCCACAAAACTGTGGACGAGCTAAAGAGCAGCTTCAGCAGCAGACTCATTCAAACTGCTGTCATCAGACTTTACAACGCTCACACAACAACACACACATAATGCTCTTTAAATTAACATTACTGACGAAACTGCACTTTGTCTTCTTGCAACTTATGTTCCACTTACCTTTTGTCTTCTACTTCAGTATTTTATTTTATTTTATTCTGTTTTAATTAAATGGCCTGTAATGGCCTCCAGAAGCTGTTTTTATGTTTCTGTCAAAGTTTCAGAGAGGTCCTAAGAAAAGTAGCAATATGAGAAAAAATTAGGAAAAATTGGTGTGTGTAGGTTATCTGCTCTCTGGTGCCTCTAGAGTCTTCCACATGTACTGCACCAAAACTGCTACACAGACATGTTGCAACAGTTAATTGAAACTCTGTCGATTTTATAAAGACAATAAAGCTGAACATTGAGTCTTGATAAGGAGCTAAGTGCTGCGTGGCTGTTAAACTTTAACTTGAGACAAACTGATGAGGCAGCAACATGTTGATAACGTCTCCTCTCTGTCTGTGCTACGACTGTACGACTGATCTGGAGTCAGCTGAAGTGTTTCTTCACTCTGAGCTCCTTCAATGTTCAACACTCACATTTCATTTATTTTAAACTAAATGCAGGAAAAAGTCAAATCTCTCCTCTGAGATGTAGCGCAGAAAAAAGTACAACAGAGCAGATTTTGATATTATTCAACATTATCATTATTCTTTTTGTTAGGAATGCCAAAAAGGAAGAGGCAGCAGAAGACTGACTTCGTTTTCAAGTCAACTCTTTTCGGCCGCTTGTATCCGGGATCTTATACTTTCGGTCACGACTCAAAGTTCATGACCATATGTGCGGGTAGGAACGTAGATTGACCGGTAATCTCTCTTCACCACGACAGACCGATACAAAGACCGCATTACTGATGCCGCTACACCGATCCGCCTGTCAATCTCACGCTCCATCCTTCCCTCACTCGTGAACAAGACCCCAAGATACTTGAACTCCTCCACTTGAGGCAGGAACTCTCCCCCAACCCGGAGGGAGCAAGCCACCTTTTTCTGATCGAGAACCATGGCCTCAGACTTGGAGGTGCTGATTCTCATCCCACCTGCTTCACACTCGGCTGCAAACCGCCCCAGGACATGCTGGAGAGGTCCTGGCCCAAAGGAGCCAACAAGACAACATCGTCTGCAAAGATGAGATCCAGGGGCTCCCGAACCAGATCCCCTTCCAGAATAGAAATGAAGACAATGAAATGCAATAAAACTATCAAAATCTTAAATAATAAGAGGAATACGATAATATAGGGTACAGTAAAGGCTAGGATGAAAGATTAGTTAAAACCAATTAGAACAACAAAATATATGTAAACTAATTGATAAAAAGCAGATAAAAGAGCAACAAAGGAAAGGAATATTTCCTAATCAAAATCAAGGCTGCAGAGGTTTGTTCTAAGTTTACATTAAATATTTCAAAACTTCCATGTTCAGGAATATTACAGTTTTTCTCAATTGCTAAAACACAATTTCTGAAACCTTGCTCCATTTTCTGAAAACATTAAACACAAAACCTCAGCTTCAAGCACTATTTACAAAACGTCTGACTCCTCATGCAAAATGAAGCTTTCGCCTCAAAACAGATTTACCTGTGCTCAAAACCAAACACTGCTCTCACATCATAAACAAAGCGATCAAAATGATATACACTATCAAGCAGTCAGTAAACAATACACCAAAATATAGAAAACACAGAAAGAAAGCACATTTCTAATCTCAAAACAAATTTCATATTTTTCCGTCATTGTCTTTTGATGAATGACAACATGTTCTATCATAGTAGCTCAAAACTGATCAGAAATTATACTCTGCTTTGCTCTTTGCAAGTTTTTTTGTTCCTCCTCCTCCTTGTACCCGTATTTTTACAGCACTGTATCCTGCATCTCACAAACTTGTCCTTTGTTTCTGTGATACTGTAATACTTGTTCTTTGTTGATATGCACCTGCAACCAGTCAAAATCTATTGAGCAGTCAGTACTGTAAGCAAATGGAAAGCACAATGTTCAGGGCCATACAATGTGTTAGTTTACAGTATTCAGCCTACAATGCACTGTACTACAGTATAGAATACAAAAATCAAAGGAGTAAACATGTGATCAATGTGCTTCTTCTTGTCTTTGGGCTGGGTCAGGCCACAGCACTTTGTCCACATCACAACCAATATTTTCCCTCCTGAGGCAACAGGGAATCTGAACTGGCTTATATTGGTTGTGTCACATGATTTGAAACAAGTGAAATCAGTTTTGAGTGTTTGTATTTAATCAATGACATGTGTTCTCTATTTGTATTTGATTGTTGCCACTTGTGTTTATCAGTATGGATGACATGTGCATTAGAGTGCAGAATGTGTTTTGAGAATGAGAATGTGTTTAGAGTTCTGCTGAAAAGTCGAAGTGAGATCTGCAAATTGTGTTTAACCATGTGAAATGGTTTAAGGTATTGACAACAGACTGCACAATTAGCTAAATGAGTTCAGGAAACTGCAAACTTTGTTCAGCCAATGGGGTTTTAGTGTTTTAGCAATTGAGAAAAACTGTAACACTGAGTTCTTTATGTAGGATGTTTATGAGGAATGGAAGTCCAGGGGTCCGTTTCACAAAGCAGGTTCAGTGAAAACTCTGAGTCTGTTAACCCTGAAATGAGGGAAACTCTGAGTTTTCCGTTTCACAAAGGGAGGTAACTCAAACCAGAGAAAGAGGGGTAACTCCAGCCTGTTTCACAGAGAGAGGTAACTTAAGCTCTCGGTCAGTTACCATGGTAGCATACTCTCTGAACATAACCTGGTCGGGACCAGGTTTTTCTCAACAAACCTTGAGTTTCTCTCTGTCTCCGCCCTCTTTCAGCCACACACGGTATTTGATTTCCTCATTCATTCAGTCTGCAGGCGAGTTTTGGCGTAGTCTAGTTCTGCCGTCTGTTTTTTGAGAAAATCATTGCAAAAATCAGTCAGTAGGGCTACATTAAAAGTTATATTAGGTGGCGACTGTTTTCCCTACCATGACATGTCCTTTTGATAATGATCCCGTGGATGAAGGTGCAGCATTACTGCGCAGAGAATTAAATATTCGTCGGGAGATGATTATCAGACCGTACATAGATGTTCTTGCATTTCCAGAGAATTATCTTTTTGAGTGGTACCGTTTCACGTCACAGTCCATCATTTACATACACAACCTAATCCGTCCTTACATTTCTAACATTACCAACCGAAGTCATGCTCTCACATCCCAGCAGATATTGTGTGTTGCGCTGCGTTTTTTTTTTTTTGCAAATGGGAGTTTTTTATACAACGTCGGAGATGCAGAGCACTTGAGCAAGGCAACTGTATACAGAGCGGTCAGAAAAGTGTGCCTCGCCCTGAAACGGCTACTACCATCTTTATCATTTTCAGCTCCTCTGCCTCCGTTAGAGGTGGCGGTGCTGGGCCACCACCCGTTTTACGGGCATCTGCTTTCTTTCTGTTGGCTGAGTAGAAGTCTGTGTTAGTTTAAATAGGCTTAATTGTTTAACAGAACATGATATAGATGAGAAGACATTTATGTGTGTGAAAACAGCATTATGTTGGGGATAAAACAACTGTACAGTCAAACAGCCACTTAATATTTACTTTACAATGTAAAACATGATCAAAATGAGGTACCCCCATGAGATTATGCCGAGGTCTAATGTTTTTATGTTTCATCTTAAACTGCAGCCAGGTGCACTTCTCAGCCGGGGTTGCATCTAAATTAAATAAATTAATAGGCTACCACTCAAATTTCCCCCTGTAATATTATTGTGATTGCAAAGGACTACATTTAAACTTACGCATTGACCAGAGCAGCAATGTTCTCTCACGCCGTCTCCCTCTCTTTTGCTGCTGCAGCGGTGTTACACTTCCTTCTAAAAACGTGTTCAAACTCACCGTATGAGCGCATTCATATTTCTAATTCCAGTGGGGTGAAAAACGTAGCCCTCCTCTTCCCTGTTGCCATGGTGACTCGTCAAATCGGAGCTCCATTGATGCTGTCTTTTATACTTGTGGTGCACGTGCTTAACTCCAGGTTAAACTACTCCGAGTTGATCAAACTAACTCAAATCAGCTGTTCTGGAACCGAAAACTCAGAGTTTCCTATCTCAGAGTAGATCAACTCAGAGTTCAGGGTTAGACTCAGAGTTTGTTGAACCTGCTTTGTGAAACGGACCCCAGGAGTCAGGACAAAGGAGAACATGGAGAAGATGAGGGAGAGAACAGGAGAGAAGTTAGAGAGAACAGAAAAGAAGTAGAGAGAACAGGAGAGAAGAGGAAGGGAACAGGTGTGTGTGTGTGTGTGTGTGTGTGTGTGTGTGTGTGTGAACTAAATGTCGCCTGTATGTTGATGGATTGTTTTATATGCTTCTTAATAAATGTAGTGATTTTCAGAGTGGTTGAGTTAAAACAAAGTTTGTAAGGTTGTGAAACTCTGTCTCTGACAGATTCTGAATCACTGTCTCCTTCTTCTAAACTCAGCATTACATCAGAACCTGAAGCTGTGTGTCTCCTGGTTCTCGTTGATTCTCTCAGCAGCTGTAGTTCCTGTTGCTGCCAGCAGAGGGAGCTGTGACTTTTGTAATCTGGTCGTTACCCACTCAGCTGTAGTCACGTGTTGAATGCAGTACTTTTACCTGCCGTGGAGTATTTTCACAGTGTTGTACTTTACTTAAGTAATCTGTGACCGTCTCTGAGTGTTCATCACATTTCTCTCTGGAAGTATAAAGTAACTTAAACATCAACTCAAGACAAGTACCAGTACCTTAAAATTGTATTAAGAACAGTACTTGAGTAAATGTACTCAGTTAAATCAGTGGAAACAGTTCTTTGTGTAACCGAGACGATTACTAAACACTCCACTATATTATCATCATGTATCACTGGAAACCTGGAAAGTAACTAATTAATTTACTCAAGTACAGTGCATGAACACATTCATGGTGATTTACTGAGTCTTTACATTTTAAACACCTTCTACTCCATTACTTGTGTCTGTCAGCTTTAGTTACTAGTTACTCTTCAGATTACCTTCCTGCTGAGTGTTTGTGACAAACTGACAGTGTTGTAAAAAGTACTTGAGTAAAAGTCTTAAAGTCTCTGATGTTAAATGTACTTGAGTAGCAAAGTATCCGTAAAGTAACTGATCCATAGATCTACATGTATAAACTGAGTCAGCTGATCAACAGATCGTAGGTAAAAGTACCTCAGAATTGTAGTCAAATAAAAGTATTGAAAAAAACATTTCTGATGAATGTTTCATATTTACAGTATGTTTGTGCAAACGTGCGGTTTGTAACATTTAAACATTTATACATGTTTTATGTATCTATAATTATACAGTCAGTAAATCATGAGTGATGACGTCATCTGTTAATTTAAAGGCAAATTATGATTATTACAAACATGTGTTGTCTGAGTTTATGGACATGAAGATTTATAAAACAGTCAAATGTGCAGATGTACGTATATAAGACATCTATGTTGAATTTTAACAACGTATCATGTTAATAATATGTGTTAATTATATATAATGTCGAGATATAAGTTTGTGATATACGTTCACCAGCAAACCTTTTATATGTATCACATATTAAAAGAAATTAAAGCTGCAAGCAGCGATGAATGGGCCTTCGCAGTCCACGCGTGTAACGGCATGCTGCCATAGACGTATTCAGGGCAAGACCCTCTACATGTTTGAGCAATTAGGAGTAGATGGCAAATTGTCTGTGGAAGTTATGATGAGTTGATGGTTTTATGGCAAAGCATCAAAATAGACCGTGCCACCAGGTGTGACGTAGGTGAAAGCTTTTGATAAGTTTTGTCCACAGATACTACTTGCAAAGTTTGTTGCAAATCAGTCAAATGTCCTCGGAGGAGTTTGAATAAGTAAGTTTATCATTTTTTCACAGAGCCTTAGTGGCTCATGGGGAAGTAGTCACCTGAGTTTCATGTCATTCGGACAGACCAATGTGGAGATATGCGCAAAATTGACAGGAAGTTACTATTTAATAACTTGAGTATTGTTTGGAATATCAAAATTATTTTAATAACTTTTTGTCAGGAGGGTTCACCAATGCTGTGTGCAAAGTTTGGTGCAAATCGGTGAAATTGCCAGGGAGGAATTTGAAAAAGTAGGTTTGCGACATTTCACGAATTTACGGAAAAACCGGTAGGCGAAAATGGGTGTGGCCTATATGACGAGATTTAGCACAATCCAGTGAACGTGTGGATATAAGGTTTTTGAATGTGCGACAAAGTATATGTGAGTTATAACCCAAAACACACTTTCCTTGATTATAGCCCCACCTAGTGGTGGAAATCGAGGACAACCATACATTTTTCAGCAGGTGTGACTTATATTCTAAGTTTGGTGAGTTGTGGGGCATGTTCAGGCAGTGAAAAATGAGATCATTTGGGACAAAAAAATCGTCATTTGAAAAACAATAGGGCAGGTCGAGACCTGCTCGGGCCCTAAATATAGGATTCCTTTTTCATATTTATCTACATTAGATCCATGACACAGATTGTTTTGGTTCTGATGATGAGATCAGAACCAGAGGAAACAACAAGTCAGGGTGTCAGATAGACCTGATTAGAAAAGCAGCTGACATGAAATGAAAGTGGGTCACAGAGAGATAAAAGTCCAGCCCGTCAACTTCATGTTCCGCCTGAAACAACAACAGTTTAAAGTTGTTAGTTCTGTCCTGCCAGAGTCCAGTTGGAGTGAGCCTCCGAGCCTCAGCAGCTGATGTTAGATAACATGAAGATGGAAACCTGATGGACCGGCCTGATGGACCTGCCTGATGGACCTGCCTGATGGACCGGCCTGATGGACCTGCTGGCCTGATGGACCTGCTGGCCTGATGGACCGGCCTGATGGACCTGCTGGCCTGATGGACCGGCCTGATGGACCTGCTGGCCTGATGGACCGGCCTGATGGACCTGCCTGATGGACCTGCTGGCCTGATGGACCTGCCTGATGGACCTGCCTGATGGACCGGCCTGATGGACCTGCTGGCCTGATGGACCTGCTGGCCTGATGGACCTGCTGGCCTGATGGACCTGCCTGATGGACCTGCTGGCCTGATGGACCTGCCTGATGGACCTGCCTGATGGACCGGCCTGATGGACCTGCTGGCCTGATGGACCTGCTGGCCTGATGGACCGGCCTGATGGACCTGCTGGCCTGATGGACCTGCTGGCCTGATGGACCGGCCTGATGGACCTGCTGGCCTGATGGACCTGCTGGCCTGATGGACCTGCTGGCCTGATGGACCGGCCTGATGGACCTGCTGGCCTGATGGACCGGCCTGATGGACCTGCTGGCCTGATGGACCTGCTGGCCTGATGGACCTGCCTGATGGACCTGCTGGCCTGATGGACCTGCCTGATGGACCTGCTGGCATAATGGACCTGCCTGATGGACCGGCCTGATGGACCTGCTGGCCTGATGGACCTAACTGATGGACCTGCTGGCCTGATGGACCTGCTGGCCTGATGGACCGGCCTGATGGACCTGCCTGATGGACCTGCTGGCCTGATGGACCGGCCTGATGGACCTGCCTGATGGACCTGCCTGATGGACCTGCTGGCCTGATGGACCGGCCTGATGGACCGGCCTGATGGACCTGCTAGCCTAATGGACCTGCCTGATGGACCGGCCTGATGGACCTGCTGGCCTGATGGACCTGCTGGCCTGATGGACCTGCTGGCCTGATGGACCTGCCTGATGGACCTGCTGGCCTGATGGACCTGCCTGATGGACCTGCTGGCATAATGGACCTGCCTGATGGACCGGCCTGATGGACCTGCTGGCCTGATGGACCTAACTGATGGACCTGCTGGCCTGATGGACCTGCTGGCCTGATGGACCGGCCTGATGGACCTGCTGGCTTGATGGACCGGGCTGATGGACCGGTCTGATGGACCGGTCTGATGGACCTGCCTGATTCTTTTGACTTTCCCATGATGTTACACAAAGAAGCAGTGTGTTTCAGGTGTGCCTTAAAATCCACAGGTGTGTCTCTAATTAACTCAAATGTTGTCAATAAACAGTAAAATCAGAATCTTCCAAAGACATGACATCATCATCTGGGCTTTCCCAAATTGTTTAAAGGCATAGTAATCTTACTGTATGTAAAGTTCTGACTTTGAAGAAAGTAATAAAAAATTGTCTAAAAAAATCCTTCTTTCATTATTCTGGCATTTTGCAAATAGAAATAATTTTGGTAATCCTAACGGACCTAAAACAGGAAAAGTGATTGTCTGATTTCATGTCAGACAGTGAGAAAAAAAAGCATATGTGTCTTTTTATACAGTGTATGTAAACTTCTGGTTTCAACTGTATATGTGTACACACACATATGTACACACACACACACACACACACACACACTTCAGCTGTTCTGCAGGTCACAGCGGTCGTTCTCTCCATCAGGATCCAGTTTCGTCTTCTTTTGTCACTCAGTCTCGTTTCAGTCTAATTAAAGACTGTTTCGGTCTGGCCCGGCTCACTGATCCACTTTAAGGCTGTGATCTCAGATCCGTCTGAAGGTGACTCAGCACTCAGGCAGGTTGTTCTCAGTCACTGCAGGTTTGCTCATGACAGAACCTGTTGATTCTGTTCAGACAGGATTCTGGATCAGCACCTTCACGTCCAGCTGTCACACTCTGAATCCCACTCAGTCGTGTTTTAACTCACGTGTTGATTATCTGAATAAAATCATAAATATTGTTGTGATGAGACTCGGATCAGCTCATCTTGTCTGTTAATGAACTCTGTTATGAATAAAGTTCAGATGATTGAAGGTGTCGTGCTGCTGACCCACGTTCACACCTCCTTCTCTTATCAGACTGTGAGTGTGATGTGTCTCAGTCTGTTTCCCAGCATGCATCAGTCCAGCTGGGTCACCCTCAGAAACACGAGCCGTCACACCACCGACGGTTATTCTCGTCCTCTCACCGCTCAGTAAAAATAGTCTCCGTTTACAGACGACTAAGTAAGGCCCGGAGGCGTTCACTGACTCTGGTAAATATAGGAAAACGTGTGTCGCTAAATCCAGCCTGCGTGAGGCTGGGAGAGTCCCTGACAGACGACGAGGACAACACACACACCGAAATAAAACTTTATTCACACTTTCAACAATTACAGTCTTAAAACGAGTGCAGTTCAAGTTTTCAGTTTTACAAACATGTCCTGAACACAACAGATATACTTCGTCTCGACTCGGACGACGAACGAGAAGAGTTCAAAAATACAAAAGTATAAAAAGTCAAACACAAAATGTTTCATTTTGTACAAGTAAAAAACTTTTCCAAACAATTGCACGCCTCCGTTTTCCGTCCCTGAAGGTTTCAAACAGCAGCTCGTCCTCCTGCTGATGCTTCAGCTCGTCCTCTATCATCACACAGTCAAACCGTCTCTTCCTACTTGTTGCTCTCATTCAGCTCCTTGGTCTTCCTCCTCGCCCGCCTGTCTGAAGTCGAGGCGTACGAGCAGAGCCTCGGCCTCCTGGGTGTCCAGCCTCAGGTGCTCCATGCTCTCGTAGCCCGGCTCAAGCCTCTCCAGCTGGGCTGACCGGGCCGCCTGCTGGGCCTCGTCCTGCAGCTGCTTGGCGGTGACGAGGAACTGCGCGGTGCTGCAGGATTGCATGCTCTGCGACAGTTTCTCCTGGAGCTGGTTGCTGAGCTGCTGCTGCTGCTTGTAGCGCTCCACCAGCTTCCTGAGCGTGGACACTTTGTCCTGCTCCACCCTGCTGATCTGCTCCAGCAGCTCACCTTTACGCTCCTCCAGGATGGCGTACAGCAGGTCGAAGCTCTCGCCCAGCCGCCTCCTCTTCTGCTCTCCGTTCTCCTGGATCAGTTTGCACGTGTCGTCCATCTGCGCCATGACGGCCTGGATGCAGCTGTTTCCTGTGGCGAGCAGCTCCACGGCCGAGCGCAGCTCGTTCTTCTGGCTCTGGTAGACGGCGTGCAGCGGCGTCACCTCGCAGTCTTTGTGCTGCCCGAACACTTTGCACATGGAGCAGGTGGGCGTCTGGCAGCTCACGCAGTAGATGTTGATGCGTTCGTCCTCGTGCTCCTTGCACTTCGGCTCCTTGGTGTCTTTGTCCTTCAGGGGCACATCCTCGCCGTCACCCCCCTGGCTCTCCTGCTGCTGCTTGTAGATGTCGATGATGTTCTCCACCAGCAGGTTCCTCTGCAGCCCGTACACGCCGTGCCGATCCAGAACCACCTCGAAGCGGCAGGTGGGGCAGCGGAAGGTTCCCCCGGAATAGTGGTATCGGTTCTTGGACTCGTAGAGGTCGTTGGCGCAGCCGCGGCAAAGGTTGTGTTGGCAGGGCAGGATCACCACCGGCTTGGTGAACATGTCGAGGCAGATGGGGCAGCTGAGCTGCTTCTCCAGACTCTCCATGGCGCTGACAGGACGCACGAGCTGACCCGTCTGGATGTCCATCTTCTTCTTCTTCTTCTTCTTCTTGTCCTGTAGTGTCTCTGACTCACGTTGTGTCTGTTCTGCTGTGGTTTATTTCAGTCTGCTGTCGTCAGAAGCCTCCGGCCTTTATACCCCCGGCGGACGGACACCCGACCCCCCGCCGGCTGTTTGTCACACTGATTCAGAGAAAATAGACTCCCAGCAGCCCCTCCTGCTGCTGCACATGCCTCATGCCCCCCCCCCCCCCCCCCCCCCCACACACACACACACACACACACACACACACACACACACACATAGCCCGACACTGCCGACAACAACCTCCGATCAGAACAAACACAACAACAACACAAATATTACAGACAAACACAAACACAACTGAGAAATACAAGACAGAAACACACAACATGACCTCTGTGTGTGTGTGTGTGTGTGTGTGTGTGTGTGTGTGTGTGACCACACACTAACACAACACACTGTCCAGTAAACAGTCGGTCATGTGGAGAGCAGCAGCAGCAGCTTGTGCAACAAACAGCTGCAGCATCATGGAACAAAACATCTGAGCAACACGACAACAACATCTGAGCAACAATGAAACAATCAAATGTTAATATTAAACAATATTAAGCATTTTGTTCAATGTTTTATCTTATTTCATGTTGTTTATTGTTATTTGATATTGTTTACATATTGTTTCATGCTGTTATTTATTGTTGTCATATTTTCATAGAATAAATTCTTCATGACATCTCGGTTGATTTGCTCTCAGCCTCCTCACAGGCTCTCCACCAGACTCTGGCTTAAAATCTTTGTTTTTAATGGACAGGAAGTTCACAGCTTCAGGTTTCAGCTTTTACACCACTTCAACCAGAACATGCCTCACACACACACACACACACACACACACACGTGACTGACGGGAGCAACAACATCGTAAAGTCAAACTCTGACAGACCCTCAGAGACTCAAACACACTTTACGCTTGTGTGAAGAAACAGATGTTTTTTCTTTTCTTTTCTTTTAGCTTAAATAAAAAGTTCACACAGACTCTGACGGCTCTGAGTCGTTTAAATCAATAAACACAAAGTGAATAAAACATTTCTTTCTGATTGTCAGAAGTTTCTTTCTTCTTCTTCTTTGTTTTGTTTCGTTTGAGATCATGACCACTGCTGTTGCCTCAATAAATCGGCCTTTTTATGGATGAAGTTCTGAATTGGAGATGTGACCACATGACTGAGGAACGATGTTTCACTCTTCAGCCACCAGGTGTCACACTTCACCTGCTCTCAGCCTGGAGTCCTTGAAGAAAGTTCAGCAGATACATTCACTCTATGGATCCTTGAGGATGTTCCAGGACTGTTTCCAGGGGTATTCAAGGGTGTTTTAAAGATGTTGTAGGAGTCAGAAGGTTTTGTGGGTCCACTCCTGAATCCTCGAGGAGATCCAGGAGTTCTTGATTATGTTCTAGAAGTACTAATAGCACACAATACAAAAGTAATCCATTACAGATGAAAGTATTTTGTTTGCCTCTAAATAATCCAATAATACTCTTATTTTGAAAACAGGAAGGAGAAATATCTTCTTCTCTGAACTCTGCTCTCAGCCAATCAGACATGTGGACTCCAGGTAACCATGGAGACAGGATGTGAGGAATGTGCTGACAGTAAACATGACCTCACGCAGGATCAAAGGTCACCAGAGAGCTGCTTCTTCACAGAGAGCTGTTGAGGGTCAGAGGTCACGGCTCCTCCACACCGAATCCCATTCAGAATATACTTGTTTTAAGCTGCTGTTTGTATGAATCTAAACTTTACTCCACAGCAGGAGCAATTTGAACAACGTTGGAGCTTCAGTCATGATCACAAGTTCGTCTTTGAGGTCCTGAAACGTTTTCCTGAAGCTAACAAGGGAAACAACAACAACAAGAGAAATAAGCTTCAAATCATGATTGTCTGAGGAACTTCCATCAGTCATTAGGGGGTCTACAGAGGTCCCTGATGAGGTTCCAAGAGGTTCCTGGGGTTCCAAGGGTCCTTGAAGAATTGAACCCTTAAGGCCCCCACACACCGCCCAGACGTCCAACTGCCTTACCCGACCACTTTCCGACCACTCCGTTGCCTCTTGTCTGACCCGTTCGGCAGAAAAGTTGCATTGAATGAATCCGCTTCGACGTGCTGCCTGCTCCACAGTAGCGTGTACATTCTGCGCTTGCACGAGATGCAATAAGCGGGTGGCTCTAGTGTTGTGAGTTGTAAACGAGAGGCTTATGCACGCAACTCTCTTTACTTTCGACCAAAACGAAACTTAACTATTTCAGATAAAAACAGCTGCATACTAAACATGCAGCGAGGCATTACCAAACTAACACAAATTAATAATAATATATAGTCTTGTGCCAGTACAGCAAAACATGAAAACGGGGAATGATGGAACGGAGTGCATAGAAAAACAAAGCGCACACAGTATTCCGCCCCTCCCACACACCGCGCTGATTTGCTAGCACACCGCCAATCAGAACAGCCATTCAGCTGGCACACAACCAATCAGAGAATCCAATGGCTCAGACGTCCGACAGCCTCCTCAGACTTCGCATGCTCAATCGGAGCCGACAACGTCCGCGCAGCTCCGAAAGCTTCCGACGCAGCTGAACACACCAAACATATTTGTTCCAGACCTCGTCCGAGTCTCTCCAAACACTTCGGACGTCCAACAGTTGGGCCGGTGTGTTCCTGCCTTTAGCGCTTGCCTGCCTGCCACACAAACACACAAACACACACACACGTTTGACTTGTGAGGACTCACTCACGTCTCACATTCCTCAGCCTGAAGTGAACAAAACTCACAAACAGAAATACACAGAGGCAGGTCGGGGGGCAGGTGGGGGGGCAGGTTGGGGGGGCAGGTGGGGGTCGGCATCAGCGCCGGGCCCGTCGGGGCCCCTTGGTGCCCACAGGGACAGAAGGATCACAGTCGGTCTGTCAGTCACAGCTCATGTTTGGTGAAACAGGATTGAACATGAACTGTCTGCAGGCACTGAGCTGATCTGGAGTCTAGACTGAGGTCTCTGTAGAGCCTGCTGGATCCTGTTAGACCATGTTCATCCAAAACTTCTTCTCCGTTCAGATGGTCGCCACTGAGCACGCTCAGACCGACCTGCTTGTTCCTGTGACATCATCAGCTGGACAGCTGGTTGTTCCTGGACGTCACTTCATGCTTTGAGTTGAGGCTGCAGTCTGTTTCTCCACAGTTACGTCTCAGTATATTCAAATATACTTGTTTCTATACGCAGACTTCTCTCTGAACTTTATTTCACTATGAAATAAAAACATTGTTGTTATAATTATCCTAATTTAACGCAGATACTTGATCCTGAATCTTTTTCGTTATCAAGTCTGTTTTCAACAAACTTCTGGACAGTTTGGTTTTGGTTGTTGTGATTTATGATTTGCCATTGTGATTTGCACTTCAGGGCCACGTTTAATTAAAACACCTTGACGTCTGTTCAGGAAAAGTTTAAATGAGGATCTGAACAGAACTCAAACACCTGATCATGATCAATAATTCTGTAGAACTTAATTCAGTGTGGAACTGTGAACCTTTCTGACAGCACGTTCCACACCAACACTACTGTGGGGGGGGTCTAAGTTTTGGGGGGAAAGATCAGTACTGAGGGATAGAAAGAGCCAAAGTTCAAGTTAAAACTGTTCACATTTATTCTACAATTGTTTAAATGACTCAGCTAAAAGGGTCCAAATATAATAAAATCTTACAACCTGCAGTCCAGCGTAGCAGAGAAAAGGTGGCGGCTCGTCAGTCTCCCTCTCTCCAGACCTGGTCCACCGCCGTCCCAGCTCTGCAGGTCTCTGTGTCTCCTCATCTTTATCCTTTCGGCCAGACTGTTGGTCCGACCCATCGAACCACGCCATTGGCCCCTCGTGCCATTCTCAGAAGCCTGATTGGTTGTTGCCAGTGCCTGTTACAAACTCCAGCAGGTCTCCAGGTGCAAGTCATCAAGTCATCAGGACATCAGGACATCGAGTCATCAAGTCATCAACCAGAGACAAGTGCAGACAAACAATCTGTAACAAGAAAACCATGAAATAAAAAAGGCACACATCGATATAAAACACTTAAAACACACTTCTGCCTCTTGACACCACCAACATCACCACCAACAACACCAACATCACCACCAACAACACCACCACCATCACCAACATCACCACCAACATCACCACCAACAACACCACCAACACCATCACCACCACCATCATCACCAACATAACCACCACCACCACCACCAATACCAACATCACCACTAACACCACCATCACCACTAACACCACCATCACCACCAACACCACCATCACCACCAACACCACCACCAACATCACCACCACCACCACCAACACCAACAACACCACCAACACCATCACCACCACCATCATCACCAACATAACCACCACCACCACCACCAACACCAACATCACCACCAACAACACAAACATCACCACCAACAACACCACCAACATCACCACCAACAACACCAACATCACCACCAACATCACCACCAACAACATCACCAACATCACCACGAACACCACCATCACCACTAACACCACCATCACCACTAACACCACCATCACCACCAACACCACCATCACCACCAACACCAACATCATCCTTGGAAGGTCCTTTTAGATTTTCCAGGAGCCTTTAAAGCCCTGAAGTTATGTCAACTTAAACACGTCTCGCTCAGTAAAATGTCGACAGTACGAAGGGTTACTCCTCATCTCTAATTGGCTGATCGAGTGAAATCATTACATCACTTCAGGTTCAGCTTGTTTATTGAATACACACAAGATATAAGATATATAATATATGACACACACACACACGAAACACTTTCCTTTACAAAGAATGAAGAAGAAGAATAAGTTTGGAGACAAAGTGACAAAACTTTTACTCCAAATCAGATTTTCAACTTCAACTTGACTTCATGTTTTTATGAACAGAGTTTGGTTTGAAAACATCAGATTATTGTATGACTGCAGCAGAATTACAGATACGAAACACTCATTTTTTAAAAGTTTGTATTTATTTGATCAGCACTAGTTGACTGCAGTGAAAAGTTTCATTTTTACAAAAAGATAAATTTTCAACTGTACCTTTATTCATAGATAGATAAAACATGACCCAGAACAGAGTGACACATATATTTTACATGAAATAAAAATAAAATCAGGCGGTGTGAAGAAAAAAATAATTATATTTACATATTTATTCTCAGTTGTTTCTCTGCAGTGACATGAAAACATTCATATGTTGCTCTACTTCTTCTTCTGTTGAATAAATCGTTTCATATTTATAATGATTCAGTCCACAGGATCACTTTAATGGTACATAAGTGTTAATAACCAAGCAACATGTTTGAAAATGTCTTTGAAATTTTCCCCAAATTAACACAATAATAACCTCCAAGATGATTTAATAATATTCTGATATTTCACAATTATCAGTTAATAAATAGCTGATAATTTCTTTAAGTATATGATCAATAAATCTGCAGATGATTATTAAGTGCTTGTTGAAAGCATCAGAATATTAATTATTAATAATTAAATCATGTTCAGGTCATTATACAGACACATTGTCTGATAATCACAACCTACTTATCAAACATTTCCAAACCTGTAAAATTAAGTGTTACTAATATAATAATATGCCAGAAGTATGTGGACGCTCTCCCCACTGACTACAGAGTCCTGCTTGTCCATTGGCTGAAGAAGAAGAAGAAGATCAGAACATTGTTCGGTCCCAGTATACGTCTGCAGTGTTGCTCCTGACTCTGCATGAAAACATCCAAACATGACTGGACCTTGGACCTTTATTCTCAGAAAGAAGTCAGAACATGTTACACTGGCAATGGCGGTGATAAACCACTTCAGTTGGTCCATGGTCACAATAACCCCGCCCCCAGCTCCTGTTGTAATCAGTTCTTTGCTCTAGTTCTCTTTACTACAAATTCAACCAATGATCATAATATTCTGGCTCAGAAGACTTTAAACACCAGAAGACCCGGATGTAGCTGAGGATGATCTGGCAGCTGAATCGTAGCACCTCATCTGACAAAACCCAACATTATCCGAAGCTAATAGATTTCTCATGAAGCACTCCAATGTCTTGATAGGTGTTAACACCTGGAGTAGATTGTCCAGAAGTTTCCAAGTCTTCAGACATCTTCCAATGTCTTGAGATTTACTCTCCAATCCAAAGAAGTTTTTGCAAGGCTGTAAAAGTCAATCAGAAATCCTCTGAGGCCTTCCTAAGTCCTAACTAGTGTTTACATCTGAAGATAATTGTCCATCAGCACGTCCCAGACAATCAGAGACCATCAGAGACAACCAAGGCTTTAGAGCGGCTGTGGCGCTCCTGGTCAAAGCTGGGAAAGGATCTCCACCACCAGGAACAGGTAGAAGAATCGTTTGCAAGCACTAAGAATTTTATCAAGTCTTCACACTGCGACAGTGTTGCTCATCATTAAGTCGTAAGAGTCTAGGTGAGTTCACATCGGGCTGCTGTCCACCGTCACTGCCGAGTACTCCGTGTCGGAGGCGTGCGAGCCGTCGATGAGTCTGGCAAGTCCCGACTTTGTGGAGTACTTGAAGATAAAGGCCTTCATGAGGTCATAGCGGTAGTTCCTGTGGAGGAAGTTGTACAGGACAGGGTTGATACAACAGTGGACCAGCGAGAAACATTGCGTCAGGTGCAGCGCCACGTCCAGGAAGTTCTCCAGCCGACAGCTGAAGGGAAGCAGGTTGAGCAGTGACAGGGTGTCCAGCAGGAGGACGGTGTGGAACGGCAGCCAGCACACTAGGAAGACCACGATGTAGGTGAGGATGATTCGCCTGCTGATGCGGCGCTCCTGATCCGAGCTGGGAGGGATCGCCACCACCAGGAGCAGGTAGAAGACAGCGATGACGGGGAAAGGGATTGCAAAGCCAAGCACGATGAAGCTAAGCTGGACACCCACCATCCACTCTCGAGGGTTATCAGACGGGTACACCGGCCGACAGACGGCGCCTTCGTAGTGCGACGACTTCACCGCCCGCAGAAAGTATGTGTCGGGGGCGGAGGCCGCCAGCGCCAGCAGCCAAACCAGAACGCAGATGAGCCGTCGCATCACCTTCTTCCTGCGGCTGTCGGGGGCGTCAGTGAACAGCGTGACGGACAGGTAGCGATCCACGCTCATGCAGGTGAGGAAGAAGATGCTGCTGAAGAGGTTGACACTGAAGACCAGGTGAGTGAGTTTACAGACGGCCTCTCCGAATGGCCAGCGTCCGCCCTGCAGCAGCGAGGTCACCCACACTGGCAGCGTTGCCACGACACACAGGTCAGCCACAGCCAGGTTCAGGATGTACAGGTGCGTCTCATAGCGGTTCCTGTCAGAGCGCAGGTTGACCCAGACTACCAGAGCATTGGCGGCAAGGCCCACCAGGAAGATGAAGACATAGAGGACGGACAGAATGTGCAGCAAGGCGGCGTGGCTGATGGCGCCTGAACACAGCAGAGTCTCCACGTGGGACAGGTTGTAGTGGTTGGCGGCGGTCAGGTTTAGCTCCTCCCACAGCTCCATGAGCTCAGTGAGATCGTTGGCGCTCAGACTCATGATGGTGAGGTTAGTGTCACACCTGGAAAAGAGAAAGAGATGGAACAGGACCTTTAGGATTTGGATCAGAGCTGGCCACAAATGATGACCTCACTCATAATGACGTGTTATTACATCACTTCCTTTAATTCAGAGCAGCAACGTCTCGTCAGCAGAATGTTTATTAACACTGTTTACTGAAAATCCATCAATCAAATGTAGGTCGACAACGACTAACAACCAGACTCTGTTTAACATCTGCTCAAATCAAAACACACACACAGACACACATACACACACACACACGCGCACGTACACACACGCACACACACACACGCACGTACACACACTCACGTACACACACACACACACACACACACGCACGTACACACACACACACACACACACACACTAATCAGTGACAGACAGCCCGAACGATTATCTAATTGATCCGATTAATCTGAAAACAGATGAACAGGATTCTTCTGCTTCAAGTCACTGCAGGTAATAAAACTCAAGACCACACACACACACACACAGAGACACACACACACACACAGACGGAGGTCAGAGGAGGTGAACCATCCAGACATCATTAATAAAGTGAAGCAGATGTTTGGAACAATAAACAGGAAGTGTGTCATCGTCACAGATCATTACTGAGATCAATACTGACCAGAATGATCGGAACAAAGAACAACTTCCTGTCTGCACTTAAAATATTGTTATGATCAATTCAACAGGAAACACATGAAAACAGAAAATGTAAATATTAAGAACACTGTCATCATCATCATCACTTTGTGTTGTTTTCATTTTACTTGTTCAACAGAGAAATTCATAGAGAACTCTATCAACTATTTTTACCAAACTCCATTGAAAAAGCTCTCAGTTTAAGGATTTTGCTTTATGTGTCTGGAAGACCTTAAAATCAGATGTTACACAACAAGATCACCTGAAATAAATCAGAGATATGAACTAATGAGTCGAACATTTTTAATATCTGATGATGAAATGTTTACATGAAAAAATGACTTTCTCAATTTTGACATGAAAAGTTGAGCAGGAGGAAGACGAGCAGGAGGAGCAGGAGGAGGAAACAAAAGAAGAAGAGGACTCAGTTTTATGGGTCCTTCACTTTATAATAAAAACTCAACAGGGGACTTTAAACTGAAAGGTCACGACCTTCAAAATAAAAGTTTACTGTTGAGCTGAAACAAAGAGACAATTAGTGGTTCGGTCAGAGGAGGAGGAGGAGGAGGAGGAGGAAGCTTCATCTGATCTCTGAGTCTTCCAACGCTTTTGTTTGTGGTGCGTTCACGGACTCATTCAGGATTATGTTAATGAGCTGATCTGTGAAACCAGAGCTCCCATTCAATGTTAAACCAGTTTGTCTGATAAGACGTGAGCTAGGAGGCACCTGAACGCAGCACCAGATTACTGTAAACCTGCAGAGAGCACTTCAAGTGTCATAAACACACAGTCCGACTCCTGTTTGTCATCAACAGCATCACATCGCAGATTTACCTAACTGCGTGCGAAAAACGGTCGATTTTAGCTGAAAGAATGTGGAAGAAACAACTTCTGACTGGAGGTCAGTTCTGTGGACCCGAAGCAGAATTCATTACGATGAAGTGATGTTTGGTAGAAGACTAACATGCCGATAGCACCACAGGACATTCTTGCTCACTTATGACATTAAAGTCTTTTCACGGCACGCAAACACGATGAATGTGCCACTTGTTTTTCTAACACTCTAATTTGTGTTCCTGCTTCACAGTTGGCATCTCAAAAAGAAAATGAAGGAATGCAAGTTGAACCTACTTTAAAAACTCGGTTAATTAAGGATGATTTGTTAACTGACGCACGGATTCAGTTAATAACACAATAATTAACTTTGGAAGAATCAGCGGGACGCGCTCTTCAGTTCGGCTCACATTTCAACACCATCACAGAAAGTTTGTGCATGAAAACAACACGTTTTAGATCAGGTTGAAGGTCGTACTGTGTAAACCAGCAGGAGTTTGAACTTAATATGATGTATATCCAGAATATATTAGAGATCATTAATAATCACTGATAGCAGTTCATCGTTTTCATACAGAAGCGCGAACTGTTCCTGTTCGTCAAAGCGTTTTAAAAGACTCATTTCTGAATGGAGTCTGGCTTGGAGAGCGGAGCGAGTCTGGTTTATCTGCAGAACCATGCGGGATGGAGCCGAACTCCACTTAAGTTTTTACTAGTTTAAGACTTAAAAAGACTTACAGAGTGTCTGCTGAGCTCCACGCACTCCTCTCGGTTCAGTCCAGGTACCGAGGCCGGTCAGAGTCCACCCGGTGCGGCTGTGAGGCGGACTGACCGGGCCCGCTTCTCTCCGCAGGGTAATAAGCAGCACAGAGAAGAAGAAACGCCCACAGCAGCTCTGCGGTGATTTATTGCAGTTTCAGCTGCGGGACAATACAAGTGAAGGATGTGCGAAAGAAGTGCGGGTCTCCTTTTAAACCGCAAACAAAAGCGCCACTGAGGCGTGACGTCCAAATCCTGAAGAGAAGAGTTCAGGAGGTTTTAACAGAGGATGAAACAAATGTGTTCACAGACACACTCAGATTTATACTTTCATAATTCACTTTAAAAAGTCTGAACTGTGATTAAACAACTTTATTTTTTCACCCGAGATGTTTGAATGTTAATTTGATAAATATATATAATTAAAATATGATCATTTCATAAAGAATAAAATAGTGCAATGATTTATTACAGTGTAAAAATAAAATAAAAATTAAGTGAATAATAAAATCTGAATCTAGCCCGGGACTCTGTGCGCATGCTTGGCGTTGACCAGCGACAGCAGCTCGGTCTCTGTATACTTTAGGACCCTGACGTCCGTCTCGTGATGACGTCACACAGGTAAGCTCCCTGATATCCCATGTTTTCCTGTTGAATGTTTTTCCTTGAAAATCTTTGAAAATGTTTCCAAACTTTGTAATGTTGTTGGTGTTTCCATGACAACAGACAGGCACTTCCTCAGCTTGTTTTTCTGTTGTTTACAAACTGCTGCGCTGTGATTGGCTGACACACAAACTGTATAATAACTGAATAAAAGCATGAGATATTAAAAATACAACAACAACATTTCTTTGAAAGTCAGTTTTGAATAAAAATCTGGAAGTTCGAAATTCTCTTCTCTTGTAGCTGTCCTCAGAGATCAGTCAGTCACTTCCTGTGACGTCATAAATCCACGTCAAAAAGACACATTCAGAACTCCATTGAGAATCCTGATGTTTTTAAGTTTTCCTCAGCATTAAAGTAATCCAGTGATGTTGTCTGCATTAGGTCACTGCTAACAGGAAGTGCTAACAGCTACTTCAGCTCAACTGAATGGAGAACAACGGAGCACATGGTATAAATAGAAAAACATACAAACAAATCGATCCTATCTTGTGAACAAAGTTTCAGAAGAAGAAAAAAAAACCTCAAAGATGGAGATCATCTTCCTCCTCCTCATGATGATGATGATGATAATGATGATGATTTCATCCACAGTCGTCCCTCTACTTCCTGTCTATGGTCCCGCAGGAGGAAGTGATGTGTTTGTGGTGTCAGTGAGCCGTGAAGAGCAGGAAGAGGACTCTCTGTAGACCTGGATCAGCTCTGGATCAGGTCTGTATCCGGAAACACAGACCAGCTGGTTCAAACAAAAAGTGAAGTGGACTCTGAACGTTGGATCAACACATCTGATTGGCTGAAACGTGTCGTCAGGTGAGTGATCTGTGGTTGGGAGGTTCCTGCTGCTAGAAAAGCTGCGCCAGATAAAATGCAAAAACTCAAAATGTAAAAATACTCAATAATTAATGAGTTACTGGTCCAGGAGGGAGTCGGGTCTGAACCCGGACAGTAATCCACCTATCAGTGACCCCCGGAGATGAAGAGGGATGGCGCTCCCCCTCAAATCACCTGCAGTGTAAAATATTAATGGAACTGTGTAGAGTGCATACCTCCACAAAGGCCCAACTCGCACTCTCCCTTCTGTGTTTCTTTTCTGTGGTTCCCTTCTCTGTTGTTCCCCTGGATCCTCCCCTGGTTCCTCCTCTGAGTTTTTAAGCATTATATTAGTAAAATCATTTTGAGACCCACAGTTAGAACCTGCAGGCTCCTTCAGAACCTTTAACCTGACAGAGTCCATCAGAGTTTCTCATCGTGCTCCGGAGGGTCAGAGTTCACAGGACCGACCCACAGACGTAAACCCATCCACCCTGAGTTGTTGTTTAATTATGTATCGTGTCCTGTGATGTCATCAGCAGCAGGTCAATGTTTGAAAAGAGGTTTGATGACATCATCAATAATTAAAGGAGAAATAAGTGAACGTCTTCAATCAGGATTGGCAGGAGGGACTCCAGCCAATTAGAGTCTATTGATTAGTGTTGACCTCTGACCTTCTGGAGCGTCTCAGTCTCCTCCTGGTCGTATCTTCATGTCCCAGCATCAAGTCTAATTGTCTTATATTCTTGTTAATGTGATAAATGTTTTACTGACTTCTGATTGACTTTGTCTGGTTTAGTAAAATGTGTGTTGTTCCCTCTCTGTCGTCTGCAGGAACCCAGATGGAAAGTTTCCAGAGTTCCTGATGTTAAAGACGTCAGTCAGAAAACACCTGAGCAGGGGCCTCATTTATAAAACTGTGCATAGGATTGACGTCAAAATGTTGCGTACGCACGAAACAGAGAAACTGCATACGCACAAAAATATCCTGATTTATAAAACAGTGCGCACACACGTCCTACGCCGATTTCCCTTTATAAATCACACTCCACTCTAAATGTGGCGCACCTGTGTGCGGGTCATACCACGCCCACATTTGCCTATGAATATTCAGAGAAACGCCCCTAATTAATATTCATTCATGACTGAAAGCAGAGAGAAAGGCGAACGGGCCAACCGGAGCTCACCCCGCTGGATGAAAAACTGGCGGGGATGATCGGGGAATCCCTCCTGAGTGACGTGGTGATGGAGGTGGAGGGGGACACTGATGCCGGCCCAATTCATTCTCACTCGGTGCTCTTATAGCAACATGAGTGCAGTTAGTGGCACCGATTACATTTGGGAAACCGGACATTGCTGCAACTTGCGCATTTTTATTTGCCTGTTCACCGTATAAGGAAACTTTATACTGCTGCGACAAACCAATTATTCCACTTAAAGCGGGACCGGCACGGCGTGGTTTCTGCGGGTGCTCCTCTCTAACGCTGGGCCCAATACCGCACATAGATCCAAGAGGACAGCTCGTGGGAGTCGGAAACGGCTCATCAGCCACTCGTCACTGTTGGCCAGTGGATCTTGCTGGTCTCTGAAGTTCCGCTCCCTCCGTATCCTTCCGTTTGCCACATCCTCCAACAGTGCCAAAGCAGCCATTGTGCGCCATAACGCATAGTGAATACATGCCTTTATATACCATCTATTAGGTAATATCTGCTACACGTGTGAGAATTACCCTGATTGTATGGCAACAAAACACCCTGACTGACTAACAGTCCTTCAGACTAACATTGTAAGATAATTATAGTCTTTATCTGTATGGCAACAAAACACAGATAAACACACACACAATATATTAAACTGCATTCATATCAGTGTAAACGTAATTTGCTCTACTGTTTCCCATGTGCACTCAAGGGAGTATGTTTGTTTATTCATTGTAGAAATAGTTTTTTTAAATACATTTCTTGCAAATAAACTGTTCATATATGAGAGGTAATATTACTATTTATTTTACACGATCAGTATCAGTTTCACACAGTTTCTCCCGTTTCTCCTTACCCCAGTTATGTGCGTACGCATGGGTCAGAGTTTGCGTGGAGGACCGCACATTTTCCCGTCAAGTTCTTTTTTTATAAATCCCACGGTGTGCTTAGAGAGTTGCGTACGCCTTATTTTGTGCGTACGCAACGTTTATAAATGAGGCCCCTGGTCTGATCTGGTCTCCCGTGGTCTGACCTGGTCTGATCTGGTCTCCCGTGGTCTGACCTGGCCTGATCTGGTCTCACAGCTCTACTCTGCCTCCTCCTCACGGTCCTGACTGAGCGACATCATTACAGGTGTAATAGATTACTTTAATATTGAGGAGGTCTGATTTCCTCACTGCAGATAGGAGCTGCTAACAGCTCATTCAGCACACCGTGGACCTGGATCAGGTTTTAATGATCTCTGATTATTGATTAGCTGGTCTGGGATCAGTTCTCTCTGCTCTCAGATCACTTCAGGGTTTTGTTTTCTGTTTGTGAACATCCTGTTCCCCACTGATCTCAGCTCAGATCCTGATCTTGTCCACCAGCTGTTCTCTGATTGGCCTGGATCCTGCCACTCACACAGGAAACGCACATGTCCAGACAGGAAGTGGAGCTGTGAACAGCAGGAAGTCCGTCAGCTGCACCTGGATCAGATTATTTGACTGTTTTTGTTATTGTGTCATGGGTTCAAATGCTTCCTGTCTCGTCCTGAGAAAATAAAAGCTCTCACACACCTGACACTTCCTGTTCATCTGGCTTGAGACGTGTCGCTTTGTCATAATGAACGTCAGCAGTGTGTCGGTGTCCAGCTGCTCAGAAGGAGGAGAGACAGGAAGTGGAACAGGAAGTCCGACTTCAGACGAGTCCTGTTTGTTTCAAGTTAAAACTTCTCAACAGTCCTATTTTTTTACAGTGTATTACTTTTAACAGCATATCTTCTTATTTTAATTGTTTCATATTTTTCAGCGACCTGGGCCTAGGGGAAACCCTGGCGCAACATGAGAATGAGACTCCCCTCTTCCTGTTCCCCAAACACCACCAGCAGCGAGCGTTTTAACAGTTTTATTCAAAACAAAAGCATGTCCACAGTCGCACAAATGCCAGCAGTCTTGGACAGCAGAGGAGAGCCCACAGGAACTGGGCAGAGCCGGCCTTTAAACTCTTGTCTTCAGGCAGGAACCAATCAGCTCCCAGGGACAACCTACAGTCACAGACACACCTGCAACCAATCACACACACACACACACTCTCTCAGGTGAAGAGGGATTTTAAAAATAGACAAACATTTATGACCTCTAGGGTCATAACAAAAGTTGTTTTGAAAAAAAGATTTTATTATATAAAGTCACTGAATACTTTCCAGGTGTCCAGACTGAAGTCTGTGAATGCTTTTAGATGATTTCAGTGTTTGTCTGTTGGGCCGAGACACAATCTTATCACCAAACTTCAGTAAGTAATAAAAACAGTTAAAGTTTAAGTTAAATAATTCAGTACAGATTAATAAAGTTTTATCATGTTTGAATGTGTTGACGCTGCAGTTCAGTCACATGCCAGCAGGTGGCAGCATTACACTGACAGACTCACCTGCAGGTCATCAGGCGTTCATACAGGTGAACATCACAGCAGTGAACCAGTCAGTAAAACTGACTCACCAAACCAAACTCCATGCTAATATCTAAACACTTTATGTTTCTCAGTTCACTTGTTCAAACCTCGACCCTGCACAGCACGACTTCCCCAAAACAAAACATAAACTTGTATGTTTTTATCTGTAGCACTTACATCACAGCACTGATGATGATGATGATGATGTATTGAATTGAAGAGGAATGATTTAAACTATCTGGTCTTTAAATGGAGTTTGGTGTGAACTGTTTGTCTGTTTGCAGACAGAACTGACATAATAATAATAATAATAATAATAATAATAATAATAATCATCATCATCATCATCATCATCATCATACAACACAGTGATAGTTGAAGTCTGTATAAAATTAACATTTATTTTTTCACAGTCATATCAATCTTTCTTCTTCTTGTAATAAATTCATCAGTGAACTTTGTAAACAATAATTCTCCTCAGTGTGTGTGTGTGTGTGTGTCTCTCTCTCTTTTGTAAAATTACAATCTTTCATTCAAATATTGTGACAACTGTTTTAATAAAGTTAGAGTTAATCTCAAAATTGTGTTGGTTGGTGTGTTGTTGTGTTGGTTGGACTTCCAGGGGACTGCTGGGCCCTGGTGGAGGTATGCACTCTACTGATTGCCGTGTTAGTCTTCTTGTCATTTAGTTTTGTATTGAGAAATGATAATGAAAGTTCAGATTTGAAAGCATTTTTATAAACAATAACACACTCGTGATGTATAAGTTTGTGTATCTACTGATGTCATGGTCTATATGATTTATGATATGATTTAAATATAAATGTTACAGTGTGGTGAAACAAAGACGACTTATGTGCAACATACAGTGAAAACATGACGTTTATAACATGAGGCGTGTTTTTACATCATATACATAAACAACATATAAAATAAATCAGAGTTTAATGTGTAAAATCATCAGTTTATAACAAACATTAATAATTACTGGTTCATTAATATCAAACAAACTTTAAATCATTTGATTTTGTTAGAAATGTAACAGTGATGTCACCAATGATATCATCAGTGATGTCATCCTCTCCCTCACAGTGTGGCGAAGCGGCTCAGGGCTCCTCTCAGCTTATCAGCGATCTAACCAATCAGAGAGCAAAAGGGAGATGACATCACACACCTGATCAGCCGTCATCTCCCTCATCTGTTGGTATAAGGTCACCCGATGCTCCTCCCCCTCCCCCTCACCTGTTCATAGAAGGTCACCTGTTGCTGCAGGTACAGCTGCATCACTCTGTTGTAGTCATAGATACGGTTGCTATGGAAATGATTCATCTCAGCTGGAGGAGACAGGAGGATGTAATTATTACTTCTGCACAGTACTGTAGTATTGTGTGTACTGTGTGTACTGTGTGTACTGTTGTACTGTGTGTACTGTTGTACTGTGTGTACTGTACTACTGTGTGTACTGTTGTACTGTGTGTACTGTACTACTGTGTGTACTGTGCGTACTGTGTGTACTGTTGTACTGTGTGTACTGTACTACTGTGTGTACTGTTGTACTGTGTGTACTGTAGTACTGTGTGTACTGTGCGTACTGTGTGTACTGTAGTACTGTGTGTACTGTGTGTACTGTGTGTACTGTAGTACTGTGTGTACTGTTGTACTGTGTGTACTGTAGTACTGTGTGTACTGTGTGTACTGTAGTACTGTGTGTACTGTGTGTACTGTAGTACTGTGTGTACTGTTGTACTGTGTGTACTGTTGTACTGTGTGTACTGTGTGTACTGTAGTACTGTGTGTACTGTAGTACTGTGTGTACTGTTGTACTGTGTATACTGTGTGTACTGTAGTACTGTGTGTACTGTTGTACTGTGTGTACTGTGTGTACTGTAGTACTGTGTGTACTGTGTGTACTGTGTGTACTGTTGAACTGTGTGTACTGTGTGTACTGTAGTACTGTGTGTACTGTAGTACTGTGTGTACTGTTGTACTGTGTGTACTGTGTGTACTGTAGTACTGTTGTACTGTGTGTACTGTGTGTACTGTAGTACTGTGTGTACTGTAGTACTGTGTGTACTGTTGTACTGTGTGTACTGTGTGTACTGTAGTACTGTGTGTACTGTGTGTACTGTAGTACTGTGTGTACTGTGTGTACTGTAGTACTGTGTGTACTGTTGTACTGTGTGTACTGTAGTACTGTGTGTACTGTTGTACTGTGTGTACTGCAGTACTGTGTGTACTGTGTGTACTGTAGTACTGTGTGTACTGTGTGTACTGTGTGTACTGTAGTACTGTGTGTACTGTGTGTACTGTTGTACTGTGTGTAATGTGTGTACTGTAGTACTGTGTGTACTGTAGTACTGTGTGTACTGTGTGTACTGTTGTACTGTGCGTACTGTGCGTACTGTGTGTACTGTAGTACTGTGTGTACTGTTGTACTGTGTGTACTGTGTGTACTGTAGTACTGTGTGTACTGTGTGTACTGTGTGTACTGTTGTACTGTGTGTACTGTAGTACTGTGTGTACTGTGTGTACTGTAGTACTGTGTGTACTGTAGTACTGTGTGTACTGTGTGTACTGTAGTACTGTGTGTACTGTGTGTACTGTAGTACTGTGTGTACTGTAGTACTGTGTGTACTGTGTGTACTGTGTGTACTGTAGTACTGTGTGTACTGTGTGTACTGGTACCCTGCAGTGAGTAGCTCATGCAGCTGACTCGTTGGTTCATTAACTTTCTGTCATTGTTGGTGATTTTTCCTGCAGAAACCAGACGATCAGCTTCCTTCACCTTGTCGACTGCAGCCTGAATACACACACACACACACATAAAGGTGAGACTGCAGCCCCTTAGTGACATCACCATCATCTGAGCTGAAGCCCCGCCCCATCTTCATTAGACTTTGATGATCTGGATGAAAGAATAAATGATCTGATAATATTGTAGTATTGATCGGCCGTCCTCCGGCTGCTCTGCGTCTCCTGTGGACAGATAGCCAGACTTGTTGCTATAGTTAGTGCTAACAGATGCTATCAAGGGTCCAGTGAACATCTCTGGACTGGAGCCGGACGCAGCCAGTTACAGTGCCGAGGTGATTCATGGAGATCATCACAAACTCACTTTACACATTCTGATTTTACTGCACCGCTCTACCTGGTTGTCCAGGATCGGAGACACACTCACACCTGGACAAGTCACCGAGGGTGGTGACAGAGTCACTCGGGCGCTGTAATGTTCTGTTGGTCCGGTCATGATCACTGCCAGTCAGGAGCTGCCAGTCCGACCAGACTGGGTGGACCGCTGGCTTCTTGGCGGGCGGCGTGTGGCACATTCTGCACTATTGGCTACTGATGACAACTGACCTGCCATCAGCCCTGCTGCCCTTTTTACAGGAAACACGTGACTGAAGACAGTTTCATGGGAACATTAACAGAACTGCAGTGTGTATTAGTACTACAGTACCTTGTGTACGGCCATGATTTCTGGGAAACATCCCAGCAGGCCTTTGTATTCGTTGTTTGTCTCCAACAGGAAGTGAAGGTCTTTCTGAGGCTGGAGAAGGTCAAAGACCACCAGAGGTCAGACAAACACATGTTATTGTCACTGCAACACCACAAACACAACAAAACCACGATGACATGTAACAAATAAACACAATATTTCTGTGTTTGAATTAAAGAAGACGTTTCTGTATCATCATTGGAAATCAAAGATCAGAAACATTTTCCAGGTGATCACACGGACATCAGAGTACCAGAGTACCACGGTGATGCATCACGGTACCAGAGTATTGTTACTGGATGTGTGTACCTGCTGTGCGACTATCTCTGCGATCTCCTCGTAGGTCTGTCCAGCAGCGGTCAGCGCGTCCGTCAGCGTCTCCTCTCCTACAGCACAAACATCATCATCACAACATAAACTGCAGCAGATCAGCAGGGGATTCATGTTCTGAAGACACAGATCTGACTCAAGGTCAGCTGATGCCTTCAAGGACACTTTGAGAGTCTGATCTGATCAGAAGCTTCATTTAAGTAACTCCTCCCTCCTCATCTCCTTGTCTCCTTGTCTCCTTACCTGGATATCTGCTGCTGATGAAAACAGTCGACAGGTTCCTGAAGGCTCGACCAATCCGCTCATACTCTTTAGGCAGCGCTGCTCACACACACACACACACAGAGTACACAAAATTACAGTATATGTATTACACATACATATATATGTGTGTGTGTATATATATATGTATATGTATGCCTGTATATTGTGTGTGTGTTTACTGACGTCCGGTGCAGCGTTTCCAGTGTGTGTTTCCAACGTTCAGCAGCTCTCTGACTCCGTCGTCCATTGATTTAGTGAAGCGACTGTAGTGTTCACACTTCTGTTCACTAACACACGCGCACACACACACACACACACACAGTGAAAACACAGGCTTCTTCTCCTCTACACATTTATGGTTTTGAGTAACTTTACAGACGATCACAGGTGAAAGCTATCTGGTGCCTGACAGACAAACCCAGGGGTCACAATCACTGCTCCTGCTCATTAAACACGACTGGAGACAAATTATTTGACCGGATCAACATTTTTCTGGAGCCTGATCTGGATTCTGGCAGCAGACGGTCAGAGGATGGTGGTCCAGAGATTTCTTGGTATTTCAATGAGAGACAATTAGTAACCTACACCTCAGCAGTGTCGAGCTCTGCAGCTTCCGGTTCAAGGAGACTGAAGATCATTGGTCCCACCGTCTCATCTTTCTCTGCCTTCCTCTTCCCTGCTTTCCAATCCTGAAATATCAAAACACTGCTTCAGCCATCAGGACAACGCTACCACACCTCCCCACAGCTGATTGGCTGAAACATCTACAGGGGGCAGGGTTCAACCTGCCTTCTCGTCTCTGTAGGTGAGGAAGAGCTGGAAGACTTCGCTCTGTGAGACGACAGGGTGACGACACATCCGAGTCATCCAAGCCTGCAGCTGCTCCATCCTCATCCTGATGAAGTCCTCCTCAAACCGGCCTGAAAGAACAGGTAAAACTCAAACACATGCAGGTCAGAGGTCACACCTGAGCCTGGTGATATCAGACTTTTCAGTCATCATATTTATAAGTCATACAGGGTGTGCAGGTGTTTCAGGGTGTAAAAGTATTTCAGGGTGTGCAAGTGTTTCAGGGTGTGCAGGTGTTTCATGGTGGGCAGGTGTTTCATGGTGGGCAGGTGTGGTTGTCATGACTCACCTGTCACCTGTTTGTCGGGCAGTGAGGGGATAGGCAGAGCCGAGCCAAACTTCTCCAGCAGACGCTCATACAGCCAATCAAAGTGTTTGTAGCGATGATTGACAGGTCTGTTGGTCGTCTGGAGGAAGACGGTCAAGGGTCAGAAAGCATTTACTCCTGTGTACTCATGTGTACCACTGTGGACTCCTGGGTACTCCTGTGTACCCCTGTGTACTTCTGTGTACCCCTGTGTACTCCTGTGTACTGCTGTGTACTGCTGTGTACTGTATACTCACGTTGGGAGTGATCTGGTACTCGATGAAGCTCTTCAGTCCATACAGTTTGGATTCTTTCTTTGGATCAGCAATGACACAGTCCAGAGGAGCCAATGGGTACAGCCAGACTGGACCCACCTCTCCCATCTGATTGGAAGATGAGCAAAAGCCAATCAGAGCACAGTGATCGACAGCACAGTTTAATACAGTGATTAATAAAGTTGATGACTCACGTAAACGGGAAGTCTGTCTCTGCTGTTAGCTGGAGGTTTGGCAAGCAAGAAGACTTCTGGACTCGGACCTTTGGAGAATGGAAACCTGAGAACATACAAGCCCACTGTGATCTGCCAGGATCTACTGATCCACTGATAGCCACTAAAAACTGCAGTGATCTACTGTGATCTACTGATAGCTACTGAAATCTACTGTGATCCACTGAAATCTACAGTGATCGACAGTAATCTACTGTGATGCTTTGATAGTGGTGAGTTGTTAGTGGTGAGTTGTGTTCACTTTACAATAGAAATCCGGCTGAGCTAGCAGATGTTTGATGCCTCAAATTATGTGCTGGGACCCTATTTGTACTGTTGCTGAAGTTTGGTGCTGTTCTGAGCATTATATGTGGCTTTTTGATGGCGGTTTCTTGGTGGAGGCATAGACTGCAGTGTATTGTTATCGTGTGGTCTTTTCTGAGGTTGCTAAAACTACATAAGCTAGTGGTCTGCAAACTTGATCTCTCGAAGGGGGGTCTTACTCTGTGTCACGGTGTGTTAGACAATGGATAAAACTTACACCGGAATATCCATTTAATAGTGATCTACTGATCTACTGATCTACTCCTCCTTGAACCGGCACCTTATCGTGGTGGAGGGGTTTGAGCACCTGAATGATCCTAGGAGCTATGTTGTCTGGGGCTTAATGCCCCTGATAGGGTCTCCCAAGGCAAACAGGTCCTAAGTGACGGGTCAGACTAAAGCCTGGTTTATGCTTCTGCGTCGCGGCGACGGCGTAGCTACGTCGTCGACCCTACGCTGTCATTGAGCATTCGAAGTTCTGCGTTGAGGGAACGCGTTGTTCTGCAATCCACCGCCAAGCCGCTAGGGGGGTGTGGCTGTGTCTTTGTTTGGATTCAGGGGGGGTTCATATCGGATTCCTTGGTTTTCTTCCGGTCAGACAGTGCACAATGGCAACTGAGATTGCCATTTGGCAATCCTTGTAATGTCTTGAAGACGAGTTGTAAAGGTGGTCATATTTTCTGACCTCATCGATAATTCTCTCGTCTGCCTGGTCCATTTTTTCCGTGCCGCTCGTACCACAAAAACTTTAAAAATGGCGGTGTTGTTATACTGTTGACCGGAAAAGCAACTGCCGGAAATGACGTTCTGAGCGGACCAATCACAGTCCTTGCCGTTCGCGTCTCGACGCGTCGACTTGACACGTAGTCAGGATTTTTTTGGAGGCGCACACCAGGCTACGGCGTAGGGTCCGCGTCGACGACGTAGCTACGCCGTCGCCGCGACGCAGAAGCATATATCAGGCTTAAGAGCGGTTCCAAAGCCCCTAATGAAGAAGTTAAGATCGAGGAAGTGTAAGTCGCCTGCAATGGCGTCACCGGGGCCCCACCCTGGAGCCAGGCCTGGGGTTGGGGCTTGCAGGCGAGTGCCTAGTGGCCGGGTCTTTGCCCACGGGACCTGGCCAGGTGCAGCCCGAACGAGCGATGTGGCCCGCCCTCCAGTAGGCTCACCACCCGCAGGAGGGTTCAGAAGGGGCCGATGCAGTGTGATTTGGGTGGCAGTCGTGGGCAGGGGCCCCGACGACCCAATCCTTGGACGGTGGCTCTAGCCATGGGGACATGGAATGTCACCTCGCTGGGGGGAAAGAGCCTGAGCTAGTGCGGGAGGTTGAGCAGTACCAGCTAGAGATAGTCGGGCTCACCTCCACGCACGGTCTGGGCTCTGGAACCCAACTCCAATGATGTTGTCTTGTTGGCTCCTTCGAGCCAGGACCTCCAGCATGTCCTGGGGCGGTTTGCAGTCGAGTGTGAAGTGGCTGGGATGAGAATCAGCACCTCCAAGTCCTCGACCGGAAAAAGGTGGTTTGCTCCCTCCGGGTTGGGGGAGAGCTCCTGCCTCAAGTGGAGGAGTTGGGGTCTTGTTCACGAGTGAGGAAAGGATGGAGCGTGAGATTGACAGGTGGATCGGTACAGCGGCCGCAGTAATGCAGCCGTTGTACTGGTCTGCCGAAAGGCAAAGCTCTTGATTTACTGGTCAATCTACGTTCCTACACTCACCTAGGGTCATGACCAAAAGAATGAGATCCCGGATACAAGCGGCCGAAAAGAGTTTCCTCCACAGGGTGGCGGGTTAGGGTTAGGGTTAGGGCAATCCCTTAGAAATAGGGTGAGGAGCTCTGTCACCCGGGAGGAGCTCGGAGTAGAGCCGCTGCTCCTCCACATCGAGAGGAGCCAGCTGAGGTGGCTCGGGCATCTATTGCGGATGCCCCCAGGACGCCTCCCTCGGGAGGTGTTCCTGGCATGTCCCGCCGGGAGGAGACCCCGAGGACCCCCAGGACACGCTGGAGTGACTAAGTTGCTCGGCTGGCCTGGGAACGCCTTGGGATCCTCTCAGAAGAGCTGGAGGAAGTGTCCGGGGAGAGGGAAGTCTGGGTGTCCCTGCTCAGGCACCTACCCCCGCGACCCGGCCCCGGATAATGCGGAAGAAGATGGATAGATGGATGGATAGTGATCTACTGCGATTCACTAATATCTACTGAGATATCTATGGGCTCTAAGAGCATAGAACACTACTTGAATCTGCTGGGTGATCTACTGATGTTTTACTTGTTAAGGGAGATCTTCACGGAGGGACCGTGGGTGCTCTGTCCTGAAGCTCCACCCTCCTCATTCACCTGATCATCACCACGGTAACCGCCCACTGATTGGTCATCCCAGTCGTCATCCCACTCACCGTCATCATCCTCGATAGCGGCTGGAGACAGGAAACTTAGACTTAGACTAAGACAACTTTATTCATCCTTTTGGGAGGTTCCCTCAAGGAAATTGAAGCTCTATGTCACACACAGCACTGGTACCAAGGTACCCGACACCCATATAAAGATAGAAAACCAAATACAATACATATATATATATATATATATATATATATATATATATATATATATATATATATATTTATATTCTTACAGTGTTATTTTATATTTATTTACTTAAATGTATATTTACATGTATATTTTGAATGTATATATGTATATTTCTTGCATATTTATATATATATATATATGTATATTTATATATACATACATATATATATATACATACATGTATGTATACATTTAGAACTGTACAGCAGAAACAGATCTCTGTCAGACATTTCATCTTTAATTAAAGCATCTGACCACAGCAGCTGATCACAGAACCACCACCAGAGGACGAAAGCATCACGTCTCTCTGTTTGCAACTTCTGTACCATGTGGCACATTAAAAACATAAATATATAACTTATTTATACACAAACACTAAGTAGAATGTGTTACCTGCTGTGTGCGTATATCCCTGACTGTTCCATCCTTCTGTTGGGTCACTGACATGGGCGCCACCCCCCACACAGGAGTCTCCACCTCCTCCACCACCAACACCTCTGCCAACCTGAAACACAA
This sequence comes from Sparus aurata, assembly GCF_900880675.1. NCBI lineage: Eukaryota > Metazoa > Chordata > Actinopteri > Spariformes > Sparidae > Sparus > Sparus aurata. The sequence goes on from NC_044210.1 coordinate 21,215,940, forward strand.
CACCGAAATCAACATCATAGTGGTAACGTAGTAACACCTCTACACTGAACTATACTGGTTTCCTGTCTCTCTGTGGTTGTTTTAAGTCTCTGTGGTCGTTTTGAGTCTCTGTGTTTGTTTTGAGTCTCTCTGTGGTTGTTTTGAGTCTCTGTGGTTGTTTTGGGTCACTGTGTTTGTTTTGAGTCTCTCTATGGTTGTTTTGAGTCTCTATGGTTGTTTTAAGTCTCTATGGTTGTTTTGAGTCTCTCCGTGGTTGTTTTAAGTCTCTGTGGTTGTTTTGAGTTTTGAGTCTCTCTGTGGTTGTTTTGAGTCTCTTTGTGGTTGTTTTGTCTCTCTGTGGTGGTTTTGTCTCTCTGCGGTTGTTTTGAGTCTCTCTGTGGTTGTTTTGTCTCTCTGCGGTTGTTTTGAGTCTCTCTGTGGTTGTTTTGTCTCTCTGTGGTTGTTTTGGGTCTCTGTGTTTGTTTTGTGTCTCTCTGTGGTTGTTTAGAGTCTCTGTGGTTGTTTTGTGTCTCTCTGTGGTTGTTTTGAGTCTCTCTGTGGTTGTTTTTGTGAGAGAAACTCGACGCTAACCTGTAAATATCCCTCAGGCACCAGTCCAGTTTGTCCGCTGGAGTTCTGGGCTTCGATCCAGCCACCCCCAACAGTCTGCAAAGACAAACACACAGTCAGAATGTGTCATATGCATATATATGTTGTGTGTGTGTGTGTGTGTGTGTGTGTGAGTGTGTACTTGGTCGAGCACAGTGACTGTCTCTCCCCGTCTGACCGACAGCTCGTTGTTTCCTGGTTCAGCTGTGAAGTCGTACAGAACCTCAGCCTGGAGCACAACAAACAAACAAACAGACAAACAAACAAACAAACAAAGTTTGTCTTCAGGGGAAAGTGTGTGTGTGTGTGTGTGTGTGTGTGTGTGTGTGTGAGTGTGTGTGTGTGTGTGCGTGTGTGTGTGTGTGTGTGTGTGAGTGTGTGTGCGTCTATGCGTGTGTGTATGTGAGAGGAAAGGTCTGGTTATCAGTGAAGCTTCATAAAGTCAGTGGACTTCCTGTCGGACCAGAACCGCTCCGTCAACAACTTCAGGCTCTTTCCTGCAGCGTTCCCGTGACTCTCTCTGCTGGACGAGTCCTGCAGAAACCTGATGGTTCTGTTTCCACCACAACACTGTAGCATTTCACTGTCACAGTCCTTCAGACCTTTTATCTCCAATACACATTTTACCTAAATGTTTGTTTTTGTGTTTACAATTTTTGTTCTTGTACTTTTTCAGCCTTGTTCACACCTTAACAACATAACATCACTTCTGTTTCTCTTTGTATAACTCAGTTTCCCTTCAGTTGTCTTCTTGCTGGTTTTTCCTACTCTTCTTTGGTATTCTAATGTTGTTTAGAAAATCTTTATAACACAACCTGTTAAATGTTGAAACATTTGTCTGTATTAAAAGTTAATAATAAATAATATTCTTGGTGTTTCTGATCTTTGCTCTCACAGATGTTTTTCAATATTCCCACCAAAGTTTTTCAGTATTTCAGTGCGTGTTAGCGTGTTAGCAAATCCATGACAGCTCAGGAGAATGTTTTCAACATCTGTTTAATAGTTTAACAATAGCTCCAAACGTCTGCATTAGAAAACTATTTTAATATTAATATTTGACAGACACCAGACGCCTGCAGAATTTGACATGTTTTCTCACGTTTGTGTTTTTTTTTAAAATTTTTTTATCCAGTTTCTCTATGTTTTTGTTTCGTCTGTCCTTCACGAGACTGGAGTTTAATTTTCCGGCACAGATGTTCAGTCACTCTGATGTTTCAGTCTCCGCTCGTCACCTTCTCTCTGAACCTTCACTGACTGTGAATTGACTCATTTCTCTATGAAGTTCCTGCAGAGACTCGCAGCAGCTCTGCGGTCTGATGTCGTAAAGCAGCAGCAGCAGCAGCAGCAGGTGAGAAGTCACAGGTCACCGTCAGTCACAGGTGAGCTGTCTTACCTTCAGAGCCATGATGACGTCAGCAGCAGCTTCTTCTTCGTGTGTTTTCGGATCAAAGTTTCATGTTTTATGTCAGCTGCTCGGCGATCGAGCCGCAACTTCTTCTGCGTCAAGTTCCAACCAACACTCACACATCCCACTTCCTGTGCAGGATTTCACAGTAAAAGCTCATCAGTAATTTCTAAGCTATTTTTAAACGTTTTGCTCCAAAATCCAAAACACTTTAAACATTGTTAATTTTTGTCACAGTGTCAACCACAACAGAGTCTGTACCACAGAGGACAACACAAGATAAATATCAATTAAAAAAACAACAATGTCACGACAACATTTATAAAACGACAGTAAACCTCAGGTCACAGTTCAAGTAGTAAAAATAATACTGTGCAGTTATTGATGAACTAGTACTGACTGAGCACATGTGCTGTGATAAATATTTGATCACAGTAAAAATAAACATGCCCATCAACGCTGTTACGGTGCTCTTATTTTGGTAGTACACTGGTCAGTTTCCTCCATATCAACGTTTTGAATAGAAAACTTGACACAGAGTGACGTCAGACACCCGGAACAGCTGGGCAGTGTCTCCACACGGGCTGACGTCATTTCCTGAACACTCCAGTTACACACAATACACTGTTAAAACACAAGACTACACTGTAAAAATAAAAATACAATCTGTCACGTAGAACACATATTATCCAGCACACTGTGAAAATAATACATTTCACTGTAAAAACATAACAATAATATGACTACACTGTAAAAAAAAATATGTACAGTTAAACTGTAAAACTGATCACAATAACACGCACTTTAACATGATGAAACATCCAAAACTGTCTATTCTTAATTTAAATCAACATCAAGTTGTTGTCATGTTGTGTTGACAGATTAAAATTACTGTATTATTTAAAAATTGTTTAATGATTAAAACTAAAAATAATGAAGAACAGTTCAAACAGCACTTACACTGAAACACAAATTATTTACTTATTTTATTTTATAATGACTTTTTAATGACTCATGGATTGTTTCATTTCTGTCACCTGCCCTCCACTTTCAGGGTGGGCTCACCTGTTTGTCCAACACGCCCACCTGCTGCTGCCTTCAGGTCCCATCAGGAAAAATCGGACAAATCTGCCTTTGTGTTTTACTTCACTTAGGTGTTTTCACCTGTGTCACTGCGAGTGTGTCCACATTGTCTGATCAAAAGCTCCGTCCTGTCAGGTGTTTTGCAATCGATGAATACCACAGAATTAACAACCCTAACACTCTGTTAAACACAAATGCATTCAACTAATAGTTAAAAATGTATTTATTTATTTATGTTGTTTATTTCGGGCATGTCAATTCATAAACATCACATTTCATCATTGTTCAAATAATACAATACACATGGCCGAAAGGAAAAAGCGGGAGAAGCCAAAGCTTATCAAAATGATAACTTTAACTGAATATGTACCTGTTCCTTCATGAACAAATATGTTTTAAATATGTCTCTTCCTCCAGCAGCAGAATAGAGAAAAAAACAGTTCATGTCATATAAGAAAACTTTCATTATCAATAATAGATAATTAGACCTGAGAGCAGACATCTGACCTCACCTGTTTCCAATCATCAATATCTAATCAATCAGGCAGACACTCTGAATGCTTGTCACCATTTATTGATTTAATGTTCATGTACATGTATTGTTGTGAAACTGTTTTCATTTCAAACAGAGTTAAAGAGCAAAGCAGCCTCACATCATTTTCAAAGTTTATTTTGACAGGTCTGGAGTTAAAGGTGCAGTTTCCAGTTTCTGTGTAGTTTAAATTACTTTAAACATAATGTCTCTATAAATGAATGGATATTGATGTGGCGTTAAAAGAATGTAATATTTTGATTTAAAAAGTTGGATGTTTGAGAAAATTTTTCTTTAAATCTTGGAACTCATTTCTGATGTCAGACCACAATCAACATCCATGAATCCACTCAGGTGAACACAGACGGTTCAGAACTGTCGGAAGGGTCAAGGTCTTCATGATCAAAGTAATCTATTACATCCATGAGTACACTGCAGCACATGATGAATGAAGAGCATTTGTCTCAGTGTGAAAATATACAATATATAGTATTATAACATTTGGTTTTGTGACACTGAATCTCATACTGACAAGTGATTATAAACTACAGTAACATGTTCACATGCAAACATTTCTGAAGAGATCAACTTACTGTGACAATGACAATGTGAGACTAAAGAGAATTCAGATTCATGTGTGTGAAGTCTTCATGATGAACTCACCTCGTTCTCTTCAGGAAACTTTATTAACTATTATTATTAATGACAAAGCTGACCTGTAAAATAATGTGTTGCTAAGATTTCATCGTTTATTCCTAAATACAAACAAAGTGAGAAAGCTGTGAACTCCTAATGCGCAATCAATCAAATGCTTCAGTTGTGATCAATATGAATATTGATAAAATGATTGAGTGAGAAAGCTTAGAATATGTTCAGCTGCTGAAACTGTTTCTTCACATCATAGAAATAATTATAATGAATGAGTTAGAGAAACTTCTAGCAGCCACAGGGGGTGCTGTCAGTGAATACACCACCACATGATGGCTACCGAGGCCAGCAGACCAATCACAGAGCTCGCTGCAGAGGAGGGGGCGGAGTTACACAGGTCAGAGTTGCAGCACTTGAAGGTAAAGCTGGAAACCTGGGGATGATCAATAAAGTTACTGATGAGATGGATAAACAAGTCAGCAGCTTCAGGAAGGTCTGTTTGAATTAACCAGCAACTTTCACTGAAATACGGATCAACATTATAAATATGGTAACAAGTCAAATCTATATACATATACACACTTTCACATATCCACTCACTGTGTGGTGTCTATATGATTCACTGTGGTGTCTATATGACCCACTGTGGTGGCTATACGATTCACTGTGGTGTCTATACGATTCACTGTGTGGTGTCTATACGATTCACTGTGGTGTCTATATGATTCACTGTGGTGTCTATAGGATTCACTGTGGTGTCTATATGATTCACTGTGTGGTGTCTATACGATTCACTGTGGTGTCTATATGACTCACTGTGGTGTCTATATGATTCACTGTTGTGTCTATATGACTCACTGTGGTGTCTATATGATTCACTGTGGTGTCTATATGATTCAGTGTGGTGTCTATATGATTCAGTGTGGTGTCTATACGATTCACTGTGGTGTCTATACGATTCACTGTGTGGTGTCTATACGATTCACTGTGGTGTCTATACGATTCACTGTGTGGTGTCTATACGATTCACTGTGGTGTCTATATGATTCACTGTGGTGTCTATATGATTCACTGTGGTGTCTATATGACCCACTGTGGTGGCTATACGATTCACTGTGGTGTCTATATGATTCACTGTGTGGTGTCTATACGATTCACTGTGGTGTCTATACGATTCACTGTGTGGTGTCTATATGATTCACTATGGTGTCTATATGATTCACTGTGGTGTCTATAGGATTCACTGTGGTGTCTATACGATTCACTGTGTGGTGTCTATACGATTCACTGTGGTGTCTATATGATTCACTGTGGTGTCTATACGATTCACTGTGGTGTCTATATGACTCACTGTGGTGTCTATATGATTCACTGTTGTGTCTATATGACTCACTGTCTGGTGTCTATATGATTCACTGTGGTGTCTATATGATTCACTGTGGTGTCTATATGACTCACTGTGGTGTCTATATGATTCACTGTTGTGTCTATATGACTCACTGTCTGGTGTCTATATGATTCACTGTGGTGTCTATATGATTCACTGTGGTGTCTATATGATTCACTGTGGTGTCTATACGATTCACTGTGTGGTGTCTATACGATTCACTGTGTGGTGTCTATACGATTCACTGTGGTGTCTATATGATTCACTGTTGTGTCTATACGATTCACTGTGTGGTGTCTATATGATTCACTGTGGTGTCTATACGATTCACTGTGTGGTGTCTATACGATTCACTGTGGTGTCTATATGATTCACCGTGGTGTCTATATGACTCACTGTGGTGTCTATATGATTCACTGTGGTGTCTATATGATTCAGTGTGGTGTCTATATGATTCAGTGTGGTGTCTATACGATTCACTGTGTGGTGTCTATATGATTCACTGTGGTGTCTATATGATTCACTGTGGTGTCTATACGATTCACTGTGTGGTGTCTATATGATTCACTGTGGTGTCTATATGATTCACTGTGGTGTCTATATGATTCACTGTGGTGTCTATATGACCCACTGTGGTGGCTATACGATTCACTGTGGTGTCTATATGATTCACTGTGTGGTGTCTATACGATTCACTGTGGTGTCTATACGATTCACTGTGTGGTGTCTATATGATTCACTATGGTGTCTATATGATTCACTGTGGTGTCTATAGGATTCACTGTGGTGTCTATACGATTCACTGTGTGGTGTCTATAGGATTCACTGTGGTGTCTATATGATTCACTGTGTGGTGTCTATACGATTCACTGTGGTGTCTATATGATTCACTGTGGTGTCTATATGACTCACTGTGGTGTCTATATGACTCACTGTGGTGTCTATATGACTCACTATGGTGTCTATATGACTCACTGTGTGGTGTCTATATGAAGCACCGTGTGGTGTCTATATGACTCACTGTGTGGTGTCTATATGACTAACTGTAGTGTCTATATGAAGCACTGTCTGGTGTCTATATGAAGCACTGTGTGGTGTCTATATGAAGCACTGTGTGGTGTCTATATGAAGCACTGTGTGGTGTCTATATGACTAACTGTGGTGTCTATATGACTGACTGTGTGGTGTCTATATGAAGCACTGTGTGGTGTCTATATGACTCACTGTGTGGTGTTTATATGAAGCACTGTGTGGTGTCTATATGACTCACTGTGGTGTCTATATGACTGACTGTGTGGTGTCTATATGACTCACTGTGTGGTGTCTATATGACTCACTGTGGTGTCGATATGACTGACTGTGTGGTGTCTATATGAAGCACTGTGTGGTGTCTATATGATTCACTGTCTGGTGTCTATATGACTGACTGTGTGGTGTCTATATGATTCACTGTCTGGTGTCTATATGATTCACTGTGGTGTCTATATGACTCACTGTCTGGTGTCTATATGATTCACTGTTGTCTATATGATTCACTGTGGTGTCTATATGACTCACTGTAGTGTCTATATGATTCACTGTGGTGTCTATATGAAGCACTGTGTGGTGTCTTTATGACTCACTGTGGTGTCTAAATGACTGACTGTGTGGTGTCTATATGAAGCACTGTCTGGTATCTATATGACTGACTGTGTGGTGTCTATATGACTGACTGTGGTGTCTATATGACTGACTGTGGTGTCTATATGACTGACTGTGTGGTGTCTATATGAAGCACCGTGTGGTGTCTATATGACTCACTGTGTGGTGTTTATATGAAGCACTGTGTGGTGTCTATATGACTCACTGTGGTGTCTATATGACTGACTGTGTGGTGTCTATATGACTGACTGTGTGGTGTCTATATGACTCACTGTGGTGTCGATATGACTGACTGTGTGGTGTCTATATGACTCACTGTGGTGTCTATATGACTGACTGTGTGGTGTCTATATGACTCACTGTGTGGTATCTATATGACTCACTGTGGTGTCGATATGACTCACTGTGTGGTGTCTATATGACTCACTGTGGTGTCTATATGACTGACTGTGTGGTGTCTATATGACTCACTGTGTGGTGTCTATATGACTCACTGTGGTGTCTATATGACTCACTATGGTGTCTATATGACTCACTCTGTGGTGTCTATATGAAGCACCGTGTGGTGTCTATATGACTCACTGTGTGGTGTCTATATGACTAACTGTAGTGTCTATATGAAGCACTGTCTGGTGTCTATATGAAGCACTGTGTGGTGTCTATATGAAGCACTGTGTGGTGTCTATATGAAGCACTGTGTGGTGTCTATATGACTAACTGTGGTGTCTATATGACTGACTGTGTGGTGTCTATATGAAGCACTGTGTGGTGTCTATATGACTCACTGTGTGGTGTTTATATGAAGCACTGTGTGGTGTCTATATGACTCACTGTGGTGTCTATATGACTGACTGTGTGGTGTCTATATGACTCACTGTGTGGTGTCTATATGACTCACTGTGGTGTCGATATGACTGACTGTGTGGTGTCTATATGAAGCACTGTGTGGTGTCTATATGATTCACTGTCTGGTGTCTATATGACTGACTGTGTGGTGTCTATATGATTCACTGTCTGGTGTCTATATGATTCACTGTGGTGTCTATATGACTCACTGTCTGGTGTCTATATGATTCACTGTCTGGTGTCTATATGATTCACTGTGGTGTCTATATGACTCACTGTAGTGTCTATATGATTCACTGTGGTGTCTATATGAAGCACTGTGTGGTGTCTTTATGACTCACTGTGGTGTCTAAATGACTGACTGTGTGGTGTCTATATGAAGCACTGTCTGGTATCTATATGACTGACTGTGTGGTGTCTATATGACTGACTGTGGTGTCTATATGACTGACTGTGGTGTCTATATGACTGACTGTGTGGTGTTTATATGAAGCACCGTGTGGTGTCTATATGACTCACTGTGTGGTGTTTATATGAAGCACTGTGTGGTGTCTATATGACTCACTGTGGTGTCTATATGACTGACTGTGTGGTGTCTATATGACTGACTGTGTGGTGTCTATATGACTCACTGTGGTGTCGATATGACTGACTGTGTGGTGTCTATATGACTCACTGTGGTGTCTATATGACTGACTGTGTGGTGTCTATATGACTCACTGTGTGGTATCTATATGACTCACTGTGGTGTCGATATGACTCACTGTGTGGTGTCTATATGACTCACTGTGGTGTCTATATGACTGACTGTGTGGTGTCTATATGACTCACTGTGTGGTGTCTATATGACTCACTGTGGTGTCTATATGACTCACTATGGTGTCTATATGACTCACTGTGTGGTGTCTATATGAAGCACCGTGTGGTGTCTATATGACTCACTGTGTGGTGTCTATATGACTAACTGTAGTGTCTATATGAAGCACTGTCTGGTGTCTATATGAAGCACTGTGTGGTGTCTATATGAAGCACTGTGTGGTGTCTATATGAAGCACTGTGTGGTGTCTATATGACTAACTGTGGTGTCTATATGACTGACTGTGTGGTGTCTATATGAAGCACTGTGTGGTGTCTATATGACTCACTGTGTGGTGTTTATATGAAGCACTGTGTGGTGTCTATATGAAGCACCGTGTGGTGTCTATATGACTCACTGTGTGGTGTCTATATGACTAACTGTAGTGTCTATATGAAGCACTGTCTGGTGTCTATATGAAGCACTGTGTGGTGTCTATATGAAGCACTGTGTGGTGTCTATATGAAGCACTGTGTGGTGTCTATATGACTAACTGTGGTGTCTATATGACTGACTGTGTGGTGTCTATATGAAGCACTGTGTGGTGTCTATATGACTCACTGTGTGGTGTTTATATGAAGCACTGTGTGGTGTCTATATGACTTACTGTGGTGTCTATATGACTGACTGTGTGGTGTCTATATGACTCACTGTGTGGTGTCTATATGACTCACTGTGGTGTCGATATGACTGACTGTGTGGTGTCTATATGAAGCACTGTGTGGTGTCTATATGATTCACTGTCTGGTGTCTATATGACTGACTGTGTGGTGTCTATATGATTCACTGTCTGGTGTCTATATGATTCACTGTGGTGTCTATATGACTCACTGTCTGGTGTCTATATGATTCACTGTCTGGTGTCTATATGATTCACTGTGGTGTCTATATGACTCACTGTAGTGTCTATATGATTCACTGTGGTGTCTATATGAAGCACTGTGTGGTGTCTTTATGACTCACTGTGGTGTCTAAATGACTGACTGTGTGGTGTCTATATGAAGCACTGTCTGGTATCTATATGACTGACTGTGTGGTGTCTATATGACTGACTGTGGTGTCTATATGACTGACTGTGGTGTCTATATGACTGACTGTGTGGTGTCTATATGAAGCACCGTGTGGTGTCTATATGACTCACTGTGTGGTGTTTATATGAAGCACTGTGTGGTGTCTATATGACTCACTGTGGTGTCTATATGACTGACTGTGTGGTGTCTATATGACTGACTGTGTGGTGTCTATATGACTCACTGTGGTGTCGATATGACTGACTGTGTGGTGTCTATATGACTCACTGTGGTGTCTATATGACTGACTGTGTGGTGTCTATATGACTCACTGTGTGGTATCTATATGACTCACTGTGGTGTCGATATGACTCACTGTGTGGTGTCTATATGACTCACTGTGGTGTCTATATGACTGACTGTGTGGTGTCTATATGACTCACTGTGTGGTGTCTATATGACTCACTGTGGTGTCTATATGACTCACTATGGTGTCTATATGACTCACTGTGTGGTGTCTATATGAAGCACCGTGTGGTGTCTATATGACTCACTGTGTGGTGTCTATATGACTAACTGTAGTGTCTATATGAAGCACTGTCTGGTGTCTATATGAAGCACTGTGTGGTGTCTATATGAAGCACTGTGTGGTGTCTATATGAAGCACTGTGTGGTGTCTATATGACTAACTGTGGTGTCTATATGACTGACTGTGTGGTGTCTATATGAAGCACTGTGTGGTGTCTATATGACTCACTGTGTGGTGTTTATATGAAGCACTGTGTGGTGTCTATATGACTCACTGTGGTGTCTATATGACTGACTGTGTGGTGTCTATATGACTCACTGTGTGGTGTCTATATGACTCACTGTGGTGTCGATATGACTGACTGTGTGGTGTCTATATGAAGCACTGTGTGGTGTCTATATGATTCACTGTCTGGTGTCTATATGACTGACTGTGTGGTGTCTATATGATTCACTGTCTGGTGTCTATATGATTCACTGTGGTGTCTATATGACTCACTGTCTGGTGTCTATATGATTCACTGTCTGGTGTCTATATGATTCACTGTGGTGTCTATATGACTCACTGTAGTGTCTATATGATTCACTGTGGTGTCTATATGAAGCACTGTGTGGTGTCTTTATGACTCACTGTGGTGTCTAAATGACTGACTGTGTGGTGTCTATATGAAGCACTGTCTGGTATCTATATGACTGACTGTGTGGTGTCTATATGACTGACTGTGGTGTCTATATGACTGACTGTGGTGTCTATATGACTGACTGTGTGGTGTCTATATGAAGCACCGTGTGGTGTCTATATGACTCACTGTGTGGTGTTTATATGAAGCACTGTGTGGTGTCTATATGACTCACTGTGGTGTCTATATGACTGACTGTGTGGTGTCTATATGACTGACTGTGTGGTGTCTATATGACTCACTGTGGTGTCGATATGACTGACTGTGTGGTGTCTATATGACTCACTGTGGTGTCTATATGACTGACTGTGTGGTGTCTATATGACTCACTGTGTGGTATCTATATGACTCACTGTGGTGTCGATATGACTCACTGTGTGGTGTCTATATGACTCACTGTGGTGTCTATATGACTGACTGTGTGGTGTCTATATGACTCACTGTGTGGTGTCTATATGACTCACTGTGGTGTCTATATGACTCACTATGGTGTCTATATGACTCACTGTGTGGTGTCTATATGAAGCACCGTGTGGTGTCTATATGACTCACTGTGTGGTGTCTATTATGACTAACTGTAGTGTCTATATGAAGCACTGTCTGGTGTCTATATGAAGCACTGTGTGGTGTCTATATGAAGCACTGTGTGGTGTCTATATGAAGCACTGTGTGGTGTCTATATGACTAACTGTGGTGTCTATATGACTGACTGTGTGGTGTCTATATGAAGCACTGTGTGGTGTCTATATGACTCACTGTGTGGTGTTTATATGAAGCACTGTGTGGTGTCTATATGACTCACTGTGGTATCTATATGACTGACTGTGTGGTGTCTATATGACTGACTGTGGTGTCTATATGACTGACTGTGGTGTCTATATGACTGACTGTGTGGTGTCTATATGAAGCACCGTGTGGTGTCTATATGACTCACTGTGTGGTGTTTATATGAAGCACTGTGTGGTGTCTATATGACTCACTGTGGTGTCTATATGACTGACTGTGTGGTGTCTATATGACTGACTGTGTGGTGTCTATATGACTCACTGTGGTGTCGATATGACTGACTGTGTGGTGTCTATATGACTCACTGTGGTGTCTATATGACTGACTGTGTGGTGTCTATATGACTCACTGTGTGGTGTCTATATGACTCACTGTGGTGTCTATATGACTGACTGTGTGGTGTCTATATGACTCACTGTGTGGTGTCTATATGACTCACTGTGGTGTCTATATGACTCACTGTGTGGTGTCTATATGACTCACTGTGGTGTCGATATGACTGACTGTGTGGTGTCGATATGACTGACTGTGTGGTGTCTATATGAAGCACTGTGTGGTGTCTATATGACTCACTGTGTGGTGTCTATATGACTCACTGTGTGGTGTCTATATGACTCACTGTGTGGTGTCTATATGATTCTGTTGCTGTCAGTTGCTCTATGTCACTGTATGTCGCTTGTCGTTGCTGTTCGTTGCTGTATGTTGCAGTATGTTTCTGTATGTTGCTGTATGTGATCTTTCAGTAACAGTTGAGCCCCGGGTCAGATGAGAAGGATGTCTGATGGCAAGTAGAGTCGTGGTTACCTGGGGAAACATCTGGGCAAGTCGGCTGTACTCACAGTCTGAATACTTCAGACACTGACGGTACGTCATCCCACCTGCACGACAAACACAACACAAACAGTCGGCAGCTTTCTCTCTTAAAGCCATTACACAATGGAAAACTATCCAGGACAATGTAAAAAAGATGGTTTGTTTGGTAGCTTTAAAGCTAATTTAACAAAAATCACTTAAAAGTCTCTCAACAATGCACTCACATTGTTAGTTAATCAGTCTTCATAATTTTTAGTTATGTTGATGTTTTCGCATATGTTGTATTTGTATTTGTGTTTCCTGCCAATGGGACTGCAGATATAAATTAGCCTACAGCTAACTCTGGTGCAATGCATTAAATGATTACATTTATGTTTTAATTGCACATTGACCCTTACAAATAAAATTGAAATTGAAATTGCATTGAACTACTGAAGTTCAGCCAACCAGAGTCCAGTGTTGTCTGTGGTTATGGTACAGGTCGAGGTGTACAGGTACCTCTCTCGGTGAGTGTGAGACAGGCGTCGTCATAGCTACAGTCTCGTTGTTTGGAGCAGCTGGCGGTGTAGTCCTTACAGCTGTAACAGCGGATGGCTGATCCTGAAACACAAAATGTTCTTCATATAAACAATCCCCTTCTACTCTGATGACTCAGTGTTCATGCTAACGGTAGCATCTCTGTGTTAGGATTCATCCAAGGGGGCGCTGTTGGGCTCAGTTGGTAGAGCGCACGCCCCATGTGCCGAGGCTCTGCAGCAGACCCGCGTTTGACTCCCGGCCTGGGTCCCTTTGCTGCGTGTCACTTCCCCTCTCTCTCTCTTTGTTTCCTGTCATATATTCAGCTGTACTATCAATAAAGCCATAAAAGGCCCAAAAAATATAAAAACAAAAAAAAAAAGGATCATATGAGATATATCTGTCACACTTTTTCCTCATTGGTCCATGACATGTATTGTTTGAAAATATAATATGGTAACCAGAAAGACGTGACATGTTTCCAGTAAGTTTTATAAACAGAAAACAACAGCAACACTAACCCATCTCCATCATCTTGAGTGTTACTGACCCTCCATCAAGGTGGAAATAAGCACAAGTCATAAAGTGAAGGGGTTTTTGTTTCCACTTTGATGGCCGGTTGGTTTCCATCAAACACAGATGGATGATGAGTCTCCGCCCTGAATAGACCTCACTAACTGATAAAGAGACGGATTCAGGAATTGTTTCTCACTTTCTTCAACATTGTGAGATATGATTTGGGTTAATCTCTCAGGTAATAATACCTGAATCTGGATTTAATGAATCAGGTTTATTTAGCCAGCTGGTATCTAGCGACTAAAATCATTATATTGATTTTGAATGTTTAAATTTGTGAATCTCTGACCTGAGGGTCAGGAGGTTCAAAGTCCATCATCAGTTCAGAGCAATTTAAAGCTTTCACACCAGTTAAACAACATCAAAACATTAAACAAAGTAAGTGTGTGTGTGTGTGTGTGTGTGTACAGGTTTGGGTAGTAACAGGATTACTTGATTAGTTTATCAACAACCCTGTTATAATAATAAATATTGGAAAAGAAAAAGTTTTTTTCATACTAAACACTGTACTTATGTTCAGGTCAGACTTGGGCACAAAAACCACTTGGTTGGTTCAGGAAAACATTATGTTTTGTTTTTAAATACCTGGTTCTGTCACCACAAACACAGCTGGAAAACACCTGTGTCCTGTAAAATTATCCAGTGGTTTCACTCTTACAGATGCTTTAACCCCAACTCAAACAGTGGTGTCTGGCTGTGCAGCCGTCTCACCTGTAACTCCACCATCATCATCCCACATGATGCATTAAGTAGAACTGTCAGTATGGAACATATCCTCGGACATGTTTAAACGTTAACGTATCGGTGCATTGCAGAAAAGTACACTGCCGACATTTTAAACTGGCAGTGACCAAAACTCTGTTGACATCTTAAGCTTGAGTTGAGATGATCGTACATCAAATGTGATGAACCAGAATCAAACCTTTCAATGAAGAAATCCATTATCAGACGGAACAAAGAAGATATCAAACGTACCAAGTCCGATCAGAGCGGAGCAGATCACCAGACAGATTCCAAGGGTGCGCTTCATTTTTCCTCAGCACAGCTCACACACATCTGGAACCAGAGCAGAATGTTCATTCATGTGAATACAATAACACTGAACAGAGACTGACTAACTAACACAGTGTGAACTTACCCAGCAGCAGCAGCAGCAGTAAAACTGCAGTTCAGCACTACTTCTGTTGTTGATTTGAGGACAGAAGTGGAACAGTGGATAGTCTGACTGACAGTGGAGAGGCCACGCCCAGTGGGAGGAGACTGTGTCAATCAATCACTTTCATTGTTTTCATTGTTTTCCATTAAAATGACAGTTTGGATATTAGAGGATTGTAAACATAAGACCGGGCCTGTCGAATACCGTCATTTTACAATAAAACCATCTTTTTTACACAACAGTCAATCAATCAATAGTTAATCATGTAACAATAGTCAATACCATCATATTTGTAAATTATGTGGCTTCAGTTAACAACATAACATTTGTTAACATAACATTAGAAAATAAAGTACCATTAGTCAATATCATAATGTGTCAATAATAATTTGTTAATAAAATGAGTTAATAACATTAACTAAGTCAATTAAATAATATTAGTTAATTATGTAACATCAGTCTATAACTCAACAATACTTCATAACCAAACCTTTGTTAAGTTATTACCCTCTGTTCTCGCATGCTAACATGCTAAACTAAGGTGGCGAACATGGTAAACACTAAACATCCACATAAGCCAGTTGATGTTAGCATTTAGCTCAGAATCCAGCTTCACAGAGCTGCTAGCATGGCTGCAGACTGTCAGCATGGTTCCAGCTCTGGCTGATGATGTGATGATGTGATGATGTGATGGTGGTGGTGGATGAGAGGCTCTGTGTTTCAGCGTTTATCTCAGTGCATAAGAAAAGCCGCAGTGTTTTGTCCTCGAACGACCCAGAAACAAAGAGAGCTCAGAGACAGAGACAATCAGCTTCAGTGGCAGCAGAGACAAAGAGCAGAGGAGGTACCGAGTGTGTTTTCAGCATCAGGCCACTCTTGTTACTAATTCAGCCTCTCAGTCGGCTTCCTCTGAAGATACATGATGATTTAAAGTACAGAAAATACTGGAAGTCATCAAACTAAAGCCCAATAAAGAAAAGAAGGGTCAAACACCAACAGCCCCCCTTTGGAGAGGTCAAAGGTCAAAGCAAGAGTCTGAGGTCAGGTTAATGTTGGAGAAACTCATGATTCTCTTTCTTGTGTTGTGTTTTTCTGAACATGTGG
Organism: Sparus aurata; assembly: GCF_900880675.1. NCBI lineage: Eukaryota > Metazoa > Chordata > Actinopteri > Spariformes > Sparidae > Sparus > Sparus aurata. The sequence continues at coordinate 21,232,095 of NC_044210.1, forward strand.
ACAGTTTATTTTAGAGAAACACCTTCATACAGTAAGAGTTGTTTTAGTTTGTGATCCGTCACTTCGTCAGAATGATCTCCTGACGTCAGCACGCTGCCTGCTGCTAATTGGTCCACAAACAGCAGGTGAGTGGAGCTGACAGGTGAGAAGGAGCTGTGATGATAAATGAGACCTTCATTCATAATTCAGCAACTTCAGTTTGTCTGTTTCAACTCTGAAAGGAAGGCGGTGAGTCTGTTTCTACGGTTCTATCTGTTTCTGTTCTACTGATGGAAATCTAATTGTTTCTGGTCACATGCTGGAAACTGGATCATGTCTTTGCAGAACTAGTTTTTATCTGATGAAACCAGGACATCGTTATGGGTTCTCTGACAACAGTACATATAATTAATTAGTCCTGTTTGACAATTATCGTGACGTGTCTGGATTGTTTTCAGACTGACATCACGTGGAACTCAGCATGGATCTGGACAGCATCGGTAAACTCATCTCTCCTGACTTCTACTGTTCAGTTCACGGCTGTGTGGAGACAAACACACTCACAGTGTTGATGTAGAAATATTATCAATGTTTTTATTTGTCGTTTCAGAAGGACTGAATGAAATCCGGCCATCCGTCTACAGAGTCGCCATGAAGCTTCTGTCTCTGCAGAAACTCTGTCACAGTGAGTCTGGACAGCACCTTTAGTACAGTGTGTGTGTGTGTGTAGTCAGTGTATGTGTATGCAGTCAGTGTGTGTGTATGTGCAGTCAGTGTGTGTGTGTGTGCAGTCAGTGTGTGTGTGTGCAGTCAGTGTGTGTATGTGCAGTCAGTGTGTATATGTGCAGTCAGTGTGTATGTGTGCAGTCAGTGTGTATATGTGCAGTCAGTGTGTATATGTGCAGTCAGTGTGTGTGTGTGCAGTCAGCTCACAAGCTCGAAGTTGGGCTGTGAACGGTGACAAAGAATTTGTCTTCAAAATAAGAGCTTTACATTGCACCCCATTGGAGTTTAGAACTGGGTTCTTAACGGGGGGCTTTTAATTTGAAAGTAGCGACCGTTCCTAGCTTGCCGACACAACAACAAGCTAACACAACCAAACAGCTACAGAGATCTCAGCGCTGTCCATTTGCTCATCTTAATGTCCGCGGATGAAATGATGGACTGACTGCTGCGATCAGCTGTTTCCTGGTTTTAAAACTCCCCGGCTGTGTGGCGCACTACAGTGCAGGTCATCGACACCTCCGCCCACCTCACGCAGAGGCCGGCACATTGCCGCCTCGTTTTTAGATAGCAGGTGAGGCGGAAAATCGGCGGACCAAAACAGACCCCCAATTTGCCGGCCTCTGTCTAAAACCGCGGGCAGAGCCGCCAAAAGGACGGGCAAATTGGCGGCTTGGTGCTCTGTCTGTCTGTCTCTGTATGTGCGGCCAGTGTCTGTATGTGCGGTCAGTGTGTATTTTCCACTTCCTGTCTGTCTTTTGGCACCTGATGTTGTGTTTGTGTGTTTTCAGTGGACATCGTGTCTGTTCGACATGTCACAGCGGCGCTCGTATCAATGGGGGGAGCTAAGGCACTGCAGGATGTGTGGCTGAACAGACAGGAAGTGACCCGAACCCTGAACAGGATGTTCCACAGTGTTTCACAGGAAGTGCCGGGTCATGTGACAGTGGAGGCTCCAGAGGAGACGAGCAGGCTGATCTTCAGACTGTATGACAGGTCAGAGTGATGTACAGCAAAAATACAGTCAGTAAATATACAGTCCGAAAATATACAGTCAGCAAATATACAGTCAGCAAGTATACAGTCAGTAACTGTACAGTCAGTAAATGTACTGTCAGCAAGTATACAGTCAGTAAATATACAGTCAGCAAGTATACAGTCAGCAAATGTACAGTCAGTAAATGTACTGTCAGCAAGTATACAGTCAGTAAATATACAGTCAGCAAGTATACAGTCAGCAAATGTACAGTCAGTAAATGTACAGTCAGCAAGTATACAGTCAGTAAATATACAGTCCGAAAATATACAGTCAGCAAATATACAGTCAGTTAATATACAGTCAGCAAATGTAGAGTCAGCAAATGTACAGTCACTAAATATACAGTCAGCAAATGTACAGTCAGCAAATGTACAGTCAGTAAATGTACAGTCAGCAAATATACAGTCACTAAATATACAGTCAGCACATATACAGTCAGTAACTGTACAGTCAGTAAATGTACTGTCAGCAAATGTACAGTCAGCAAATGTACAGTCAGTAAATGTACAGTCAGCAAATATACAGTCACTAAATATACAGTCAGCACATATACAGTCAGTAACTGTACAGTCAGTAAATGTACTGTCAGCAAATGTACAGTCAGCAAATGTACAGTCAGTAAATGTAGTCACTAAATATACAGTCAGCATATATACAGTCACTAAATATACAGTCAGTAAATATACAGTCAGCAAATGTACAGTCAGTAAATATACAGTCAGCAAATGTACAGTCAGTAAATATACAGTCAGCAAATGTACAGTCAGTAAATGTACAGTCACTAAATTTACAGTCAGCAAATATACAGTCACTAAATATACAGTCAGTAAATGAACAGTCAGCAAATGTACAGTCAGTAAATGTACAGTCAGCAAATACACAGTCACTAAATATACAGTCAGCAAATATACAGTCACTAAATATGCAGTCAGTAAATGTACAGTCACTAAATATACATCCAGCATATATACAGTCAGCAAATGTACAGTCAGTAAATATACAGTCAGCAAATATACAGTCAGCAAATGTACCGTCAGCAAATATACAGTCACTAAATATACAGTCAGCAAATGTACAGTCAGTAAATGTACAGTCACTAAATTTACAGTCAGCAAATATACAGTCACTAAATATACAGTCAGTAAATGAACAGTCAGTAAATATACAGTCAGCATATGTACAGTCAGTAAATGTACAGTTAGCAAATATACAGTCACTAAATATACAGTCAGCAAATGTACAGTCAGCAAATGTACAGTCACTAAATATACAGTCAGCAAATATACAGTCAGCAAATGTACAGTCAGCAAATATACAGTCAGTAAATGTACAGTTAGCAAGTATACAGTCACTAAATATACAGTCAGAAATGTACAGTCACTAAATATACAGTCAGCAAATGTACAGTCACTAAATATACAGTCACTAAATGTACAGTCAGTAAAGGTACAGTCAGCAAATATACAGTCACTAAATATACAGTCAGCAAATATACAGTAACTAAATATACAGTCAGCAAATGTACAGTCAGTAAATGAAGTCACTAAATATACAGTCAGCATATATACAGTCAGTAAATATACAGTCAGTAAATATACAGTCAGCAAATATACAGTCAGCAAATGTACCGTCAGCAAATATACAGTCAGTAAATATACAGTCAGCAAATATACAGTCAGCAAATGTACAGTCACTAAATATACAGTCAGCAAATGTACAGTCAGTAAATATACAGTCAGCAAATGTACAGTCACTAAATGTACAGTCACTAAATATACAGTCAGCAAATATACAGTCACTAAATATACAGTCAGTAAATGTACAGTTAGCAAATATACAGTCACTAAATATACAGTCAACAAATGTACAGTCAGCAAATATACAGTCAGTAAATATACAGTCAGCAAATGTACAGTCAGTAAATGTACAGTTAGCAAATATACAGTCACTAAATATACAGTCAGCAAATGTACAGTCAGCAAATGTACAGTCACTAAATATACAGTCAGCAAATATACAGTCAGCAAATGTACAGTCAGCAAATATACAGTCAGTAAATGTACAGTTAGCAAGTATACAGTCACTAAATATACAGTCAGAAATGTACAGTCACTAAATATACAGTCAGCAAATGTACAGTCACTAAATATACAGTCACTAAATGTACAGTCAGTAAAGGTACAGTCAGCAAATATACAGTCACTAAATATACAGTCAGCAAATATACAGTAACTAAATATACAGTCAGCAAATGTACAGTCAGTAAATGTAGTCACTAAATATACAGTCAGCATATATACAGTCAGTAAATATACAGTCAGTAAATATACAGTCAGCAAATGTACAGTCAGTAAATATACAGTCAGCAAATGTACAGTCAGTAAATGTACAGTCACTAAATTTACAGTCAGCAAATATACAGTCACTAAATATACAGTCAGTAAATGAACAGTCAGTAAATGTACAGTCAGCAAATGTACAGTCAGTAAATGTACAGTCAGCAAATACACAGTCACTAAATATACAGTCAGCAAATATACAGTCACTAAATATGCAGTCAGTAAATGTACAGTCACTAAATATACATCCAGCATATATACAGTCAGCAAATGTACAGTCAGTAAATATACAGTCAGCAAATATACAGTCAGCAAATATACAGTCACTAAATATACAGTCAGCAAATATACAGTAACTAAATATACAGTCAGCAAATGTACAGTCAGTAAATGTAGTCACTAAATATACAGTCAGCATATATACAGTCAGTAAATATACAGTCAGTAAATATACAGTCAGCAAATGTACAGTCACTAAATATACAGTCAGCAAATATACAGTCAGCAAATGTACAGTCAGTAAATATACAGTCAGCAAATGTACAGTCACTAAATGTACAGTCACTAAATATACAGTCAGCAAAAATACAGTCACTAAATATACAGTCAGCAAATGTACAGTCAGTAAATGTACAGTCAGCAAATACACAGTCAGTAAATGTACAGTCACTAAATATACAGTCAGTAAATGTACAGTCACTAAATATACAGTCAGCATATATACAGTCACTAAATATACAGTCAGCAAATGTACAGTCAGTAAATATACAGTCAGCAAATATACAGTCAGCAAATGTACCGTCAGCAAATATACAGTCACTAAATATACAGTCAGCAAATGTACAGTCTGTAAATATACAGTCTGTAAATATGTATATTTAAATATTTTTCATATATATGTGTGTGTGTGTGTGTGTGTGTATATATATATATAAATAAAAAAAACCTCTGTATATTATATTTCAGGAGCCAGCCTGTTTCTGTATCAGCTGGTTCTGTATCAGCTGGTTCTCTTCAAACGGCTCTCATTGCTTTGTCAGCTGACACTCTGTTGGTAAAATACAGAGGTGAGAACCTTCCTCTCTCCCTGTCATCACTTTAGTACTCTGACTTTCAGAATAAAATACAATGGTCACGTTGACTGTCAGGAAGTACTGTGTTCCCTTCAGTACTGTCTTATGTGGTGTTTGCAGCTCTGGTGAGTGTTGCAGAGAACAGTTCAGGATCAGTCAGCAGGTCTGGACTCAGATCTTTACTGCAGGACCTCAGCCAGGTAAAAAAAAAAAAAAAAACAGAACAAACTACATTTCCCAGCATGCCCCCTTTCTCTCTGTCTAATGCTTGTTGATGTATTCAGGTTCCTGCGGCGGTGCAGGAAGAAGGAATCTTCGGTGCCGTGGAGCCGGCAGTGAGGTCATGTTTTAACGGGGTGAGAACACAAAGAATAACCTCAGCTGCAGTTGATTGGTGTTCATCATGGCGACAAACTAACTCTGCGTGTCTACAGGTGTTGACCCCGACAGCAGGTGAACAACACGTGTTGTCATGGCTACAGAGCGAACCACACCTGTTGCTATGGCTACCCACTCTGTATCGCCTGTCTGTCAGTCGGAGTGTCAGTCACAGCGTCCGCTGTCACACCTGCAAGACCTTCCCCATCACTGGACTCAGGTGAGACAATATCCAACAGAGCGCTTCTTTCAAATCTAGCCAATAAACACAGGTCCTTCAGTTGTGTGTGCGTGTGTGTGCGTGTGTGTATTTTCAGGTATCGCTGCATGAAGTGTGTGAACATTCACGTGTGTCAGAGCTGCTTCCTGACGGAGAGACAGACGAGAAAACACAAAACTCACCATCCAGTGCTTGAGTTCTGCACACAGGTAAACAAACACAGGTTAACACACACAGGTAAACAAACACAGGTTAACACACACAGGTACCATTACAGTTGTCGCTTTGTGTCCGTCAGCCCACCTGGAGAGAGACTCTGTCCTCGTTAGTGCACAGTGCTCGTCATGCTGTGTTACCACGGCGATACGCTCAGATAGAGGCTGAAAGAGGGAGGGTCCTGATGTGGGCGGAGCCAGGAGATACTCAGAACAGGTGAGTCAGGTGACCTCATTGTTTATGAAACCTAAGTTAAACGATTAAATGCTCTCATTAAACACCTTTTAATAATCTAAAGTTTTCTGTCAGGGCTCCGCCCCCCTCTCATCCCTCTGCACGATTGGCAGCCTCAACTGTCAGTCACAGTCCCTCCTCTGACAGAGATGTTTCCCATGATGCCTCAGTGCTATCTCCTCCCTGCTCCTCTAAAGCTCTGCAGACTGATGAGGAGACACAGCCTCCGCAGGTGACCTCTGATCACCTCATCAATACATGATCTATATATTCATGATTCTTAATGATTATTGATAATCATAATTTGTTGTTGATCAGTTGAAGGCAGCGGCTCTCATCACTGAGGTCAGAAACCTGCAGAGAGACAAATGGTGAGAGATCACAATCAACCAATCAGGAGTCTGGAGTGTCGGGTCATCATCTTCTTTTGTGGTTGTTCTAAGGTTGTTGGAGCAGCAGCTGCAGGCATGGAGGCTTACTGTCCAATCAGAGCAGGGCATCCTGGAGGACAGGTGCTCTGAGATGGAGGTTGCCATGGAGACACTGAAAGAACACAACCTCTGTCTGCAGGGCAAGGTCACACAGGTAAACACATGGGTAGACACATAGGTAAAAACACTGGTAGCCACATGGGTAAACAAGTAAATGTAAACTTGTCTCTCCTACAGGCTCTGAACAAGATGGAGGCTCAACAACTCACCAACAACACGCCACGGAGCGCTGACGACAACGTGCCACGGAGCGATGACGACAACGTGCCACGGAGCGATGACGACAACGTGCCACGGAGCGCTGACGACAACGTGCCACGGAGCGATGACGACAACGCGCCACGGAGCGATGACGACAACGCGCCACGGAGCGATGACGACAACGCGCCACGGAGCGATGACGACAACGTGCCACGGAGCGCCGACACGCAGAGACACGTCACATTTATGTCTGACACAGATGATGAGGAAGAGGAGGGTGAAGAGGAAGAAATAGTGCTGCTGAGGACAGAAGATGAGTGTAATGAGGAGAAACATCAAACTCCATCTCCCACAATGCACCTGGACACACCTCCATCACATGACATCCTCTGTGAAGAGGAGGAGGATCCTGCAGGCAACAGGCTTGTCTGTCATCCAACAGGAAAACAGGATGGAGCAGAGGAGGCGGGGACAGAGGTAGAAGACACCTGCCTGTCTAAAGGAGAAGAGGATTATGGGATTTGTAGTCCAGAGGAGCTGCTGCAGGAGACTGTGGACAGACTGAAGACGGGACTAGAGACAGACAGGTGGAAAGAGATGCAGACATGTGAGTCTTATATTGATTAGAAAAAAGAACAACCACGCACAGATCGTTCTAATATAATATGTAGGATGGAAACTAATGGATTTATTTCATGAACATTTCAGAATAAACAAAAAAACTTAAACAAGTGATGTTTCAGTTCAGTTCTGTAAGACTGGTTCAGTTCTGAGTCAGTGGTTTTATTGTTTGAGACTCCGTGGCAGTGAGATGTGCGATGCTGGTTTTTACAGACTGTCTGTGAGGAACCTGAAGCTCACACCTTCACACCGTCACTCTTTAATTTAATGTTTCCAGGTGAGAGGAAGAGGGCGGAGCTTCTGGAGGCTGCAGATGAGGTGGGAGACTCGATACACCACCTGGTGGAGGCTGTGAGAGCAAACAATAACACACACTGAAGACCTGAAGGCACACACACACACACACACACACACACACACACACACACACACACACACAGAGATCGAGGTTGCAGGTACACGGATCTGTAACTAACCTGTGATGATGCTTCAGTCCGTGTCACCTGAGACTCAGAGACCACAGAGACGCATTCAGTTCATAAAAGTTGTTTATTCAACATGAGCTCTTTAAATATTTGAATAAACAAGTGTAAATGTATAAAAACTGCAGACATTAACAGACAACAGTACCTGACGGACGTCTCACCTGACACTCAGGCTTCAGGTGTTCATGTGGAGACGTTCAGCTGCCAGCATTAGAATCAAATATTTCATTTTCCATTTGTGTGCACGAACACATTCAGTTTTAATTCTTGTGATTAAGAACAGAACTCACTAAAACATTCAATCTTGTGTTAATTTTATGTGTAAAAGATTAAAAATTTAAAGTCTCTCATCAAACTTGACATGAACCAAAGTTCTAAAATTTGAAGACAAAATGTTAAATGTATCCTATGATATTTTCACCATAATAACATTTAAATGTTTGATCTTATAATTTATTTTATTTCATGAGGTTTATTAAAGAATCAAAAAGCTGTTCGTGTTTGAAACTGAAAGTGTCAAAGTTCAAATCATGAACCAGAAAATATCAAACTGGAAAACAAAATAAAGATTTTAACATCTTTAGTCTCAGATGTTTCCTTTTCTCATTTGCACACAAATGTAAAATGACCTTTTCAGGTTGATGATTTAATTTTAATATCGACGTCTACAGACTTCCACATGGAGTTCATTAAAGTCCAGCAGCCTCTTTTATAAACAGACTCAATCAGCAATCAGGTTTAATTACCTGATCAAAAATGATTGATCATTTAACGTCCTGACTGCTGCCTGGAATCAATCTGTTATCTGTTTATAAACGAGGCCGTTACCTGGCCAGGTATCACACTACCTGACCAGGTGCTCTGCTACCTGCGGCTCCTGTCGCAGCCCCGCCCCCTGCGAGCCCTCCCCCGGCGGGGTGGGGGGGAGTAAAGCGGGCCTGTCGAGCCGGGGACCCTCCTGCCGGGTCCTGCTCGTCGCAGGCCTTCTCTCCTGGGCTGCAGGGGCGTGGCCTGAGCCCTGGTTCTCCTCTTGGAGACTAGGGAGCGCGTCCTGTCCCTCTTTCTGCCCCTCCCCCGTTCTGACCTGTTGTGAGGTGAAGGGGGCGGGGCTTGAGGAGTCATGCCCCGTGTTCTGGCCGTGTCCTGTTTGTCCGTCTGTGCTGAGTCTCTACTGAGCGTGCTCAGGAGGAAACTGTTAGCGTGGCTAAAGGATGAGTCTGACGATCTGTGACCTTTGACCCTGGACGATCCTGACACCCCCTCTCCTGACGGCCTATCAGCGTTCAGGTCAGGACTCAGACTTCTGAACAGCTGCCGGACACAGGACGGCGGCAGGCTGGAGGGGGCGGAGCCTCTTCGCCACAGGAAGCCTTTGGGCGGGTTCTTGAGGATGCGGTTGCTGCTGGGGTCGTAGAACCTGACAGGAAGTTGTTTGTATTTGACCATCAACCCCTGCAGGTCCAGCGGACGTCTCTTCTTCCTGCAGCGCTTAGTTGCAGGTGTGCAGGTGGGGGCGGGGCTTGAGGGCGAGCAGAGCAGGTAGACCAGAGAGGTGCGAGGCTGCAGAGGTGTAACAATGTTTGAGTACGATGGAGGGAGGCAACGCCAGGTCTGAACATCAGGAGTCCTCTCTGCTGCATCCTGATTGGCTCCAGGGATGCTGGTGGGAGGAGCTTCCGCAGGTGGCTGACATACAGCTGGGACAACCAATCGGACGGTCTGAGTGCTGTGACTCACTTTGACCACCTGAAGAGACGCACAACAGCTGCAGTTTTTCTACATACAGGAAGTGACTTCAGACGGTGACAATTACCCTTGTTCTCACCTGACACCTGGACGCCACTCTGAAGGCCCTCCTCTTCCTCCTCCTCCTGACATATGCAGAGTCATCTTCATCACCGTCCAATAAGGGTAGCGCGCCACCATCTGGCTCCACCTCTTGGTTCTCAGCTCGGCCCTTCTTGTTTTGACTTCGCCTACCATACCTGACGCCGATGACATCAGCAGAAAACAACCTTCAGGTATTTAATAATATCAAAACATAGTTAAAATCAGACCTAGACAACACTGCACAGGTGAGTGTGTGTATATATTAACAGCACAGGTGAGTGTATGGGTCACCTGGCCAAGGACTCGCTGTCGAAGTAGCAGATGAACCTGTCCCGTCTAAACTGCCGAACCAGTCTTTCCACCTTCTCCTCGTCCTCCTGTTCGATTTGGGTCCAGGTCTTCCCCCTGAAGGATTCTGGGATGTGTGCCGGGGCTGGCAGCACCTCCTCTATCGGCAGAGTCCAGAAACCCTCCTTCTGCTTGGCTCCGTCCCCTGCTCGCCGCTCGCCACGGAGGGCAGTGTCAAGCTGGTATGAGTACACCTGGTCCTCCAGGTCTACCTGAACATCCATCAGACGGCTGAGGTCCTGCTCGTCCACATGGCTCACCTGGACAGGAGTGTGTGCGAGCAGTGTGTCACGCTGTAAACCAACAGGACAGAAACAAGAAGTTCAGAACAAACAGAAAACAACATGACCTCCTGGACTGCTGCCACATCCCTCATACCTGCACAGGTGAGTCCCAGTCATCACTCTGTGTTTCCATGGAGACAGGAAGGCTGAAGTGGAAGCTGTCTGTCTCCTCCTGCTGGCAGGAAGTGGAAGTGACGCCATAACAACATATCTTAATCACCTAATGGACAAAACACGTGATTTAATCAGCTGTTCCTCCTGACGTCAACAACGACATGTAAACAAGACAAACAGACAGACCTCCTCGATGGTCCGGTCCAGAGGGTCGCTGTGGTCCGAAGAGAACGTCTCCTCTTTTTGAACCTCCCTTCTCTCCCTCTGCCAGCTCAGCCAGGGCCTCAGGTCTGAGGGGGCCCGAGGACCAGGGTGCAGATCGGGGCTGGGGCCAGGATCCCTGCCAGGCCTCAGGTTTGAGGGGGCCCGAGGACCAGGGTGCAGATCGGGGCTGGGGCCAGGATCCCTGCCAGGCCTCAGGTCTGAGGGGGCCCGAGGACCAGGGTGCAGATCGGGGCTGGGGCCAGGATCCCTGCCAGGCCTCAGGTTTGAGGGGGCCCGAGGACCAGGGTGCAGATCGGGGCTGGGGCCAGGATCCCTGCCAGGCCTCAGGTTTGAGGTGGCCCAAAGACCAGGGTCTGAACACGGGTTGGGGTCTGGAGCCCTGAGGGGTGGTGAGGAGTTAGACTCACTGGTTTTCCTCCTGTTCGTCTTTCTGTGGGCCTTCCTGTGGACAGGGGGCGTGGCCTGTATGTGTGGGGGCAGGGCCTGCATGTGTGGTGGGTGGGTGTGCCCCATGGGGGCGACCCCTTCTTCCTCCTGTTTTCTGACTGGTGCGGACACACTCTGTTGAATAGCCCCCTCGTCTGATTGGCTGTGTGTACAGCCCTCTTCCTGATTGGCCGGCTGACAGGAGGCATTGTCAGAGCTGGGCAGGTGTTCACGGGTTCCCAGCGACTGGTTGTCGTTGTCAGAGAAACAGACTTCATCAAGCTCCTCCCTTGGCAGAGGAGGGGCTGAGACTGATGGGAGGTCAGCGTGTGACGGCCTGATGGAGAGACCAACATATTAGGCGAGTTCATGATCACGCAGCACGGCGCAGCACGGCGCAGCACGGCGCAGCACGGCGCAGCACTGCCTAAATCGTGATGCATGCTGGTTAAAATGTGTCCACGATGACCTGGATGGGAGTGGTTTCTGCACCACATCCGATGTCACAGGACCTTAAGTTATCACGGGAGTAAGGCGGCTGCAGAGCAGTTGCGCAGTTGCTCTCCAGGTGCTGCGCGAGCCTAGACCCACCTTCATGACGTCAGGACTTTGCCCTAATTGGCTCTCATCTACGCTGACGTATATGACGTGTGTTTCGATGAATTTCAATATCCATAAGTGCCTCTGCCTCTTTTCTACTCAAATATCAAATACTTTAAGACAAGTAGCAGCCGTGTGGCTGCGGCTATGGGATAGTCACCATGAATAAACCTATAAAATCCTTCATGTAAAGCAACAACCCTAAAAGATGTCGTCAATAAATTGCTTAGTTCTGTCACCCTACTTGTGGTGATGATGGAGAAGTGCTTAACTACAGACAATACAGGTTCAGTGTTATCTGTACCATCCGCTCTTATTAATTAACCCTTTCTGTTCCCGTCACATTAACAATACAAAGAATTATCCTGAGCTATTCTGCATGTGATGAGATGGCGCAGCGGGACAAGGCATCTGATTCAGTCATTTGTTCTGATTATTGTATTTCATTCATTCAGTGAAATGTATTTCATTCATTGTGAATAATGTTGATATGAGAAAATGCTTCATCTTATGTGTCTATAGTTATGCATATTGGTTAAATGTAGTCAGCAAATTCCCCTCAGCTGTGATATAATCATGCACCTAAGCACAGTTGTCATCATAATAATTAATAACTGTTGTATTGTATTGTATTGTTATTGGGCAAGACTTACTATAATGTACCAGATAGACAAAGTTCAAATTTATTTAATGGTAGGGTTGCCAACAGTACCTTGTCCAATGAGAAGAGCCGGATTCTGCATTGTTATTCTTGTGTGGGAGTGTGCTGTCAGCTCATTGGTCACAGAGCAGGAGAGGGCTGGCAATAAGATTACCGTAAATGTTCGTATAAAACGCCCTGTCATTCATTGATTCCATTGACATTTTAAAGACCATTTTGATTCTCGCGGAAATACGGGACAAAGTGCATCCCTTTTCAGCTCAATACGGGACGTGTGACTGTTTCAAAATACGGGACAATTCCGTTTTTCAAGGGACGGTTGGCAACCCTATTTAATGGTGACATTACAAGGAAAACGGAACATGAGCATTTACAGTAAAACAACATTTAGGCTATTCATGTACTCTTGATAAACCAGTTGGACCATTAATGCACCACTGTGTGACCGTTTGAAGGAAAGCAATTACAAAATATACATGTTTCGTCACTCTACGGGAAATAGAGAGTGTCCAACTTCATAGCAGCGCTTTGTATCCCCACCCCTGCAGTCGCCAGCAGATCTAGCTGTTGCAGGAAGTCAGCTGGAGTTCAACTTGACCGCGCCTATTATTTCATCAGTCAATAAATCACATTCAATCAATCTGGGTGTGTTTTGTTTTAGTTACCTGAGGTCCTTGTAACGGTGCGGGTGGTGCTGCAGGACATCCTGCAGGAAGCGCTCCAACAGGGTTAGTTTGGTTCTGCTGCTGCTGGCAGAGGAGACGGTGCTGGAGCCTCGGGAGGACGCCCGGACAGAGTCCAGGTGTTTGAGACTGGACAGGTGCTGAGAGAAGAGATGTATGATGTCATTAACATGCTGTCAACTCTGATTAGACAGCTCAGGTCACATGACCTAAGCTCTGTGAGGTGTGTGTACCTGGTCCAGGTTGCTGTAGAGGATTCTACAGTATCCACAGTAACCCTGTCTGCTGGACTGACACCTGGACGGACCTGGCTGAGACTCCGCCCACATCCTGTCAGACAGAGAGGGGGTGAAAAAAACCTTTGACCTCTGAAAACAGCAGCTATTTTTAAAGTAACACTTAATATAAACCTGCAACCTCCGATTGAGCTGAAACAATTAATCTGTGAATATTCTGAGAATAGTTTGGTCATTCTCAGATTTCAGGGTTTGATGCTTTTCTTTGTAACACAAAAACTAAATTGAGACACTTTTATTATTTTCTGTTTTTCTATCACACATTTAAAATCATGGTCACATTCCTTTTCTCCTAAATTTTAAGAAAAGTGAGCAGAGTTTGGTTGGTGGAGGAATCTGAACTCATGACCTTTGGATATCTAATATCTGTGATCAAGAGTGAGAAAAGTCAACAGGTGGACTCACCTGCTGGTAGACTCCGCCTTTCTCTGGTCATCTGACACACACACACACACACACACACACACACACACACACACACACACAGTATAATCAGTGTGGTAATGATATTGAATCTTTCATCAGTGTGTTTTCAGTGTTTACCTTCATCAGAGGAGTCTGACATCCTGCTGCTGACTGGAGCTCTGAAACAGATGTGATTGGTATTGATCACACGTTACTTATCAATCAACAGGTTCACTCACCAAGTCGTTTAACACATGTCACTTCTTTGAATTAAAGCAGAAACACTAAGCAAACATGGCTGCCATCTGTGTGTTGTTACAGGTGACTTTCGGACTGAAATCACCTGAACTACCCTTCAGTGTTATAACCTCCAGGTGAACAGCAGTACACATCACATCCTCACTGACCGTTAATGTCATATAAAGTTTTCTGTTTTGAATATTAATATTTTGTTGATTTACTGTAAAACTGAAACTAAATGTTTACTAAATGTGACGTTAATGAAATGTGAAAGACATCTCACCTGGACGCAGTGCAGTCAGTACGTAAACCTTCCAATCAAAGCACTCCATGCTGTAACCAATGGTAACCAGGTGAGAGTTTCAGGTGGAGGGTCCATGAGCCTAAGGAGGAAACAGCTAATTTAACAAACTACACGCTAACAGCTGTTAGCATCATGCTAACAGCAAAACCGCAACAGAATTTCATAGCAATTAAAAATAATCAATATCATTGAATGTTATTGATGTTTCTGTCCATTTATGAAATCATCACCGGACGAGCTGCAGAAGATCAACTGACATAAAGATATCAATTATCATGAGAGGTCTGTCCATAACAAACTGTCTCTTAATCAATTAATAAATCAACAGAGCCAAAGAGTCAGTGCTGGTCTGTCATAGATTAATAGCAGATATACTGATCCAGAACATTAATAGGTCACATGATACTCAGAGAGAGCAGGTATTGATCTCTGATCGGGTTCCTCACTGTCACAACTTTATTAAAGTCAGACAATGAACAAACATTTTACAGACTTCTGTTAAATCAATAAACTATCTTTGATTATTGATACACTGACTATAAAATCAACCACACGTTCTTAATATATATAAATAACAGAATATATTTTATTTAGACATTCCGTCGTCTCTGTGACGTACACTAACCATAGCACAGCTGTAACTCTGCTGTGATTGGCTGCCGCTTCCAACTGCGCTTTTATTGGCTGTCAGAGTGAAGCCAACTAGCTGCATGCTAGCATGTCCGGTTTAATCACGGCTCGTTAAAACCGTCCTTCACATGGACACGTGGTCACCATGGTGACGTACCTGGTGGTGACGTGTCACTGCCGTTACAGCTACTGTTAGCCTTAGCAGACGGCTAGCTGTTAGCATCATGTTAGCCTGTTAGCACAGCAGTTGTCCAAACAAGAAGCTGATTGTCTAGTTCAGCTGAATGACCCGGATATTAAATAAGCGATAATTGATCCGTTCGATTACCTGGCGCTGTTTGTTTGTTGTTGTTTACTTTCAAACAGATTAAAGTCCTTCTTCCGCCGCGCGCTGCTCCGCCGCTCTGTTTAGTTTCCGGTCGGACTCTTCTTCTGCTGCTCCAACTCCGGCATGGCGGGAAACGGCCAGAGAGCAGCAGGGAGACACTGCCGCCCGCAGGTCAGATCGGGAGCTACACTCACACACACACACCACATGTCTACACACCGAGAGCGCCTCCAGCAGACCACACACAGAACTACACCTGGAAATCTGATTTAAAGATCTGGGGCTCAGTCCAACATTATTCAAACATTTCTCATGTAAACAAATCAGCTGCTTTATACAGTGACATCAGCCGTTTTAGTGACATCAGCAGGAATAAAAAAATAAGTTTTACAAATCTCAACATGTGGATCCTGGTGTTTCAGAGTTTGGTGGCAGCAAAGAAAGAGACTTAAGGAAATTAAAGTGTTGGTAAATGAGTACAGGAAATTCTGATAAATGCCTTAAAAACGTAAAATTTAACTTTACCTCAAGTCATCATAAAAAGACTAATAACCCTCCATGTTTCACCATCAGAACTATTCCCTGATCTCAGACTGAAAGGTTTGACGGTGGGTAGAAAATAAGCATCAGACACCAGCGACTTTTTCTCTTCAAGTGCTTTTTATTAAAAACGTCATGTTGGGTTCAGATCTTGTTGAAAGCTGCAACGTCCATAGACTGAACGAAGTCCTCGAAGGCTGTGATCTTTTCCTCCAGGATGTCTGTGCCCACCTGACAGACAGCACAAAGGGACAAACCGGTTAAGAGGGAAACATTTACTTCAGCTCAGAATTTGACGTTAAAGTCGCACCTGAAGGATTCAAAATTGTCTCCAATCTTCCATAGATATAAAAAGATTTCAAACCACCACAGGTAAATGTGCTCACCTTGTCGTCTTCGACCACACAGCCGATCTGCAGCTTCTTGATGCCGTAACCAACTGGGACCAGCTTAGCTACAGAAACAAAAGTCATCATTAGATAACTGGTCAATAATCAGTCGGGATCTTTGACTGTTCTCTGCAGTTTTCAGATCAGAAAGTATCATCTTGTGTTCAGCCGAAAGATGGTGAGTTAGATCATCATCAAGTCTGCACAGATCAATAATCAGTCCTAATAACAGTAAGTGATCTGACTCTTACACTGTCCCCAGACCAGCCCCTCCATCTGAACGCTGCGCACACACTCCTCCAGCTTGGCCATGTCCGTCTCGTCGTCCCACGGTTTAACGTCTAATAGAATTGAAGATTTGGCGATGAGGGTGGGCTCTGTGGGAAGAGGGAGGAGTCAGTTACCATGGAAGCCACTCTGTAGGACTAACAGGAAGTCAGAGACTCGCTCAGACGAATTAATAAAAGGTGTGCATCAGGCAGTCAGCCGAAAGATGGTGATAGGTTAATCATCATGAAGAGTCGACCAATCGGGGAGTAGAGATTCAACCGTCTGAAGAAATCTGGTTTCAGCCACAGACGGCAACTCTGACCTATCAGGAAGCTCCCCGTCAGTCATGTGATCCTCACTGCTGCCCTCTCATCAGTACTGTTCCACAGTGCTGTGATTGGCTGTCAGTCTGATATCAGTGTGATGTCACTTACTCTTGGCCTTCTTGGCAGCGTACTCTGCCAGACGCTCCTCCTTTAGCCTGGCAGCCTCGGAGTCTTCCTGCAAGGCACAGATCAGGGAATAATTCAGAAAGACGACAACAAGAACAGATGCATGGCGATGACATCACTGTGACATCACCTCATCATCGGAGCCAAACAGGTCAATGTCATCATCGTCATCATCGTCCTTTGAGGTGGGGGTAGAGCCTGAGGTGGTGTCTGCCACACCTGCAGGGCCATACTGACCCAGGGGCTTCTTCACACCTGGAAGACTAACACAGGAGACGGGGCTTAGGCACTGACCTCAGGTACAACACACACACACACACAAACACAAACACACCTCACCTGTTCTTCTGGCTCTGGTATGACTTGATGTGGTTGTACCAGCGGAGAGCGTGGCACAGGTCTGCAGAGGGGGCGGCTGAGATCGCATCGAAGACCGCCACATCAGCCTGGGAGGGGACGTACCTGAGGACAGGAAGTATGTCATCAACACACACACACCTGAGGACAGAAGGCACCAATGTGTGGTCAGTCGTCTTTGCTGTCAGACATACAGCTTCTGATAAACTTCGCACTCTTACATTAATAACTGATAACTTTATTGACCAGTTGTAAAAGTTTCAATAGCTGTGTGTCTGTGTTGATCATTAACATTTCAATAAAGTTGTATTTGCTGTTAAACCAGCCGCAGCTAATAAACCATTGAAGGACAGGTGACAGGAGTCTCGTGCCTGATGTGCTGAGCTGTTTATTCTGACAGTGATGATGTGTAATGTTAATGTCAGTGAGTCTGCAGCTTCATGCGACACGTAGCAACATGGAGTCAGTTAGCATGTTAGCACCATGTGGCTCGATGCGGACAGACGTCAGCATGAAGCTACCTGTAACCTCTCTACGGTGTTCAGTTCACACCTGTCACACCGAAGCGGAGACTTTCTACAGCTCCACGTCCACGTGTCGTGTTTAGTTTACAGTTAAGCTCTGTGCGCCACTAGCAGCCTGTCAGCTAACTATTAGCTGTTAGCCGCCGTTAGCTCTGCGCGGAGCCAAGATGGCGGCTCCGCCGGCAGCTGCAGCTCGTCTCTGCCGGAGTTTGTACTCTTCCTCCCGCGGGATGAAGAACTCACCCCTCGATGTAGCTGCGGGTCGACAGGAAGTCGTTGAGCACTTTGAGGCCGGAGGCTGATTTTAGGTCACCGAAGCCCATGATGAAGATGATCCGCCGCGCACGAGGAGGAGGAAGGAGCCGCCGGAGGAGCGAGGAGAAGGACGGAGGAGGCGTGAAGGGCCGCCTTTATACCCGGAGACAGACCCCTCCTCACAGGACACCGCTCCTCCTCCTCAGCGCCGACCTGAAGAAGGAGGGGAAGGAAGAGAAGGAAGAGGCAAAGGAGGAGGAAGAAGACTGAGCTCTCACAGAGGTGATTGACAGTGAAAGTCGGACTGAAGTGAAGAAGTTCTGTTCTGTTCAACATTAAAACTCCTCTAAACTATAAAACAATAAAAAGATAATGATTTTAATCTTTTACTTTTGTCTGGAACAACAGCAGTGAAACTGGAGGTCCGTTTAATTGAACTTAATGACATAGCTGTGTTTCTGTTCAGGGTCTGCATCCTCTGAAGGACTCTGCCTTTGAAGGACTCGGCCTTTGAAGGAATCGGCCTTTGAAGGCGAGTCCTTCGTAGAGACCTTGTTAACCTCGTCAGCTGTTGTTAAGTGGGACGGTCTAGCCTTTGGAGCATTTCACCAGATGTTTTAACCTTACGACACGATTTCTGCTGCCCAGGCCTGTGAAAGTGATGATCTGCATCACGCGATGCAGCCATTTTCTTTCTTTATTTTTCGGGCTTACAAAGAATCTTGGGATGTGTGAGGCTGCAAAGGATCGTAGCGGTGCGTCCTCCAGAAAGAAGGAAACAAAGGCTGCATTTGGAGGAGCCTTCAAACTGGGACAGCCTTCGCGTGGCGTGGTGACGTAATTGGTCTTCAAATGCTCTTCTGAAGGATGCAGACCTGAACTGAGCATTCTTCGTTATTCTCATGGATGCAAACAGCGCGCCGAAAAGCGAAGCGAAACTCCCTTTTTTCATGGCCAAATAGGTCACTTGTGTGATTCGTTCCGATCCGAAGAGTTTTTCTTTTTTGGGGGGGGGGGGGGGGTGACCTGCGCTAAGCAAAACCAATGAAGTACAACTGGGGGGGAAACAAAAAAACTGTCAGCCAGCTGCTGATCTATGATTGGCCATTCACCGCATCAATCGAGTCGCGCATCGAAACATCTAAGGTAAAGTTAATATTAGCTAAAAACAATAGCTTTTTTCGTTGGCTGGCTATGCTTTGAGCATATTTAGCTTGGTTATGAACTGTTTTTTAGTCAATGAACATTAGCCTTATAAGCCTGTAAACGCATAGCCCTCGTGTGTCATGATGTATTTTGAGCTAACATTACATGTTGTTAGCTAGCTATAGTAAAGAGGAACTAATGTGCAAGTCTGGTTGCTTTTCTGCTGTTTTGGTAATGCTCCTCTCCTCCATGTACATTTGTTATGTGTGTGTATTTGTGTAGTCTTCACCGTCATAAAAACAAAAGTTTGCTGGTTACAGTGCGTGTTTGTGTCGCGGTGAGGGGAGACCGAGTAACATCCATCTCCGTCCGCATAACAGTGCGCGGTAAAAGCGAAACACATACGGTCCAATCGCGCGCCGCCCCCCGCCCCCCGCCATCGGACGATCTGACCACTCGCCACAGTGTCCTTACAAACTTGTGGGGAAACACTGTACACTGATGTTTCAAGGTTGGTTTTCAGCGATGAGACGCTAGGTGGAAGGCAGAGAGCCTCCATTCTCACTCGTAACAACTCTCAAGTCATGTAGATAATCACAATTATCACAGTCTGGAGCTTTTTAATTAAGGTAAAAATGTAGCATAGCCACGGGAGAAATCCTGCTTAGTTCCTCTTTACCTAGCTATAACTTTCATCATGCTGCCGTTAAACATTATTTTAGCTAACTTTATCAACTCTGCATTGATTTCAAAATGAGGGAGTTTGAGGAGAAGGATGCACTGATAGTCCGTAAACTGGACTCAGGTTGCAAGAGCAGTTGGAGGTGGGCTTGGTTGAAGGTGGAAACTTCAATTGAGGTGAAGCAAGTAAAACACAAGTTTCCATTGTCAGATGTTTTCACCCAAATTGATAAAAAGGGATGCGCTAAGTGCAAACTATGCGCCAAAAAAATAAATTATGCAAGCAGGGGTGTGCATGCCCTATAGAGCTCAACAGTGACCGCCCACTTTTTTAACGGCTCCGGTTCCGGAAGTGAATTTTGCCATTCATTTACTGCATTGACGTTTCATAAAATCCTTATATAAAGAGTTTTAGGCCTGGAACCAAGCCAATCAGCTAGCAGATGAATCGTGACCATAAAACATTTAATTCGGCGCAAAAAAAATGTTGGAAAATGGAGAAAAAAGCAAAGGTACAAGACTGTGTACATAATTATCTTAAGAGTAAAGCAACTACTCATCCCATAAACCACTGCGAATGTAACAGCGACGTCTCTGATTGGTGGAGCTCACTGTTACCATGTAAATGTTTACCGAACCCCCAAATTTCATGTTGGGCTGAAACCTTAATAAACTCTCCTCATCACTAAATGAACGCAGCAGGTCAGAAAGTGACATCATGGTCGCTCTGTGGGAAACCATCGTAGAGTTCAGTGTTAGCAGTGACTAGCTAAGATGAAATTCGGGGGTTTGGTAAACATTTCCATGGTAACAGCGAGCTCCACCACTCAGAGACGTCGCTGTTGCACTATGGGATTGTGGGTAGTGTAGTACTTATCCATGACATCGCGAATAAAACATGTTTTTCTCAAAACAAGATTGATATCATACGGACTTGTGGCTTCTACAGGATCATATATCATCGTTTGACAATCTGATCGCTCGTGGTGAGTCTACTTTGGATGGTTACGACATTATGGCCAATAATCAAAATCTATATGCAGAATATGAATGGCATTTTCACTTCCGGAACCTCACTGTTGAGCTCTATTGGCACATTGCCAGACAGGGGCACACACACAGAGATTTACAAATATAATCACAACACAAAGTCACGTCTCCTCTGCTATAAATGCACACCCTGGCTGTCGAAACCCCCCAGCCCCCCGCGGAACTCTCTCTTTTTTGAGCTTTTCCTGTTTGCATCCCTGTATTCTACATCAATACGTGGGTTTTACGCCACTCTGTCCGTCGGTGCTGCATTGACGTTTGAGAATGTGCTGCCTGATGTCCGCCACCAGATGGCGCCCGTGCAGTGGGCGGAGTCAAACGTTTAACTCCGCCCACATTGAGCCACGCTCCAATCTGCGTACTGCAGCCAGAGGCTTCTTGCAGCTGCTGTTTGTGTTGCACGTGAAGCCCCCGGTGGACAGAGGCGGTACGACGTCATGTCATCAGCTGAGTGACACAAACACAAAAACACATTTTTTAAAAATCAATAATTACAGAATGGAGAGTGTCCTGTCCTGTACTCTACTGTCCTTTCCTTACTGTACTCTACTGTTTGTTTGGAACAGTTGGGAGAATATCTATCAGTCTCCTCTACAGAGCTATGAAGTTGTTCCACCTGTGACTTTACAAGAGCTGAGAGAAACATAGAAGGAACTTTCTGTTGCAGTAATGATACTGAGTGGGAAGATGTTTGGACCTATGCAGGATCAATCTCAGTATGTAATTGTGCCAATTCGATACAATTTAAGATTTTGCACAGAATGCATGTATCCGCGAACCGTAGACACAATCTTAATCCCACTTTGTCTGCAATGTGTCTTCAATGTAAAACAGAAACTGGTACTCTAACTCATTGTCTTTGGCCATAAGTTACAAAGATATTGGTCAAATGTCTGAACTGAAATTGAAAAGATACGAGGACTGAAGCCAGAGATGGACCCAGCGTTTCTCATCCTAGGCCTCCTGCCAGATATGTTATGTTAACCAATCAGAGACTGTGTCGTTCTCTCACATGTGCAGCGAGGAACAATATTTTACTGCAGTGGATAAGTGAGAGAGTACCAGGACTGTTAAAGGTGGCCATACGGTGCTGTTTGATTTAGTGCCTCTGGAATACTTGATATGTAGAAACAATTTAATGAAGTTTGGGAACCTTATTTGAATTACTTGGACCCAAATGCCATTATGTTAGAGAACTTCCTGAAAGGTCATTAGGAGAGCAAACTGTTTATGTATTTCTTCTTCCATGTGTAGAAATGTATGTGTGTGTTGGGTTGTGTTTATCTGTCCGTGTTGTAAAACTGAAAATGAATAAATATAAAAAAGTTGTGTACATACACTTTGTTCATTATGAATCTTCCAAGTGACAACAAACACAAACAGTAAATGACATAAACACACTTATTCTACTCTTTAGAACAGTTTGTGGAACAGATGAACTAACTCTTTATGTCACAGTAGCAAAATCAGCAGAGTCAAATTAACTCCATGGGAGTTCATTTTAACACTATTCCTGGTGTCCTATAAGTTCCACACCAGAAAGTGTTAATTTAACACTTAGTAAGAGAGTTGGGATTTTAACACCATGTTTGGAGTTAAGTATTGACTATGTGGGTAGTTGGGATTTGACACTTATGGGTACTTGCTTTACACCCACCAGGTGTTCCTCAACACCAATGCATTGTCACTTAATAACTCTCAAGCAGGGGTTAGTCGATGACTCCTGCAGGTGTTGACTCCATAATAACTAGTACAATAAAAATTAAAGCATTTGAATTTAGTCATTTTTATTTTAAAAACACATTAACATTTGACTAGTTGGAAGGTGCACCACAACACATTGAAATTTCATTTCATTGGAGGCTTTCAAACAAAATAGGACCAGCGACTCAAATAGGCTGTACCACACTGCCGTCATGCTAGCACAGTCATCAGGTGTGGCATCATACAATACAGGAAATACTGGCCTCTATAGACAACACTTTGAAGCATATACAACTGCATTACATATCCAAAATAAAACAATATGGAACGAGGTATGTGGTCTCTGTTCTCATTTGAATACTGTCCATCAAATGGTTTGAAGTAGGTAAGCTGCTCCATGTGTACCTCAAGTTGTTATACCCAGGGTAGAGTCTATGTTGAAACTTTAAATGTCGACATAAAATATAAATTGTGTTCTAGTACTCCTTACAAACAACACATAGGTTTACCCAAACAGCTTGGTGGGAAGTTCGTTTTCTCGCTGCAACTCTGTGTCAACTTCGTTTTCCCGCTGCAGCAGGCGCGTACGAAGTTCCTTCACACGCAGGGTCTCCTTCGTGGTCTCAGCATCGATGTGGTAGACTGTTGTCTGAAGGAACGTGTAAAAGCCGCGGAGCATGTTGTCGTAGTTGAGCCCGAAGACATAATGAGCCTTAAATAACTCATCAAAGGCTGCCACGGCAGTCTGGCCTTTGCAGGGGATCGCCTTTTTGATCCAGGACGATGCAGAACCTGTGATAGAAATAACCATGACTAAAATTGACGATCTGAAGTTAAGCCATAGTTCTCAGGATTTCGTGTGTAAAGTACCCCAGCATGTGAACAGAGGGAATCAATCACTTCAAGGTTGGAGAGGGGGGGACACCCACCACAGGCACTTTGCACTAGTAAAACAAAATATATTTTCTCCACACACTACACACCTTTGGATCTTGTTTTTTTGCTGTCCAAGTGCAAGGAGGAAGGGTCGTCTGGTTTGCGCTCCCATCGCATCAGTCCTCCCAAGGAATGTCGGAAATCCGTCTGACCCCAGGGAGATAACCAGCAGCATTTCAAAACCGACCTACTCGGACAAAAGGTATTAAAAGCACCGTTGAAACACTCACCACCAGCTCCACTTTAACGTTACCTCTCCCTGCCGTGGTGTTGGGGAGAACTAAGGTTAACATCAAGCCTGGGAGGTAACCTGCAGCAATTTAAAAACCACACGACCAGGAGAAAAAGCAGCATTAAAATGAACCATCGCCAGCCCGACCTTAACTCTCCACAGTTCAAAGCAAGCAATTCAGAACTGAAGGAACACACCGACCTGTGCTTAATAGTTAATGGCTCAAAACAGTCTCCTTTCCCAAACTAAACTCTGAGGTGCACCTGCATCAACATGGCAGTTAATGCTAATAGCAACAAATTGCAATGTGCTAGTTACCTGACATTAATGTTAGAATTCACCAGTCTCGTGCCAAGTTTAGACGGGCGACTGTGTAAAGTTACAAATTAAAATTTACGTCGTGTTAGGTAATATGGTTTAAAGAAATAAACTTAAAAACCACAACAGAAGTTTGCCTTTTGCCAGCTAGCTAGCTCACAAGCAGCCCTGCTGAACAAAGCTAAAATTTATCATGAATTCCGTTAAAAATATGATTGAGTTGGTGGATTATTTACATTCCAAATTTACCCTGACGCTTTACATGTTGATGAGGCACATTAAGATAATATATTAATACTTACCCAAGGGTCTTGGTGCACACCGGGTGATGCGGCCTCCACCTTTTGTCCTTTTTTGTCAAATGTGGCGCGAAGGGAGAACAATGAAGAAGGGAAGGCCCCTTCCTGCACAAGCCTGCCTTGCACAGGTTTACCTGGGCTGAAACGCAAGGGCAGGGACCTATGTGCATGTCGGAAAAAGTCCTTTTGCTTTATCTGCTCCCACTTGGCACTTTTGTTGGATGTTATTATAGCCTATTGTATGTCTGTCTGTCTATAACTAGCTGTTGTATTGTGTTTGTCTGAAACACGTTGGAAAAAGAGGACTGTCACTATTACCTTTATTAATAACGCTTAATTTGAAATCCCGCCATGTAAAATAACACACAACTGTGTTAAATTGTCCAGTACACTATATGTTAAGCTTTTAGGCTTCTTTACACATTTTGTGTTTAAATCAACACAAAATGTGTTAAGTATGTGACAACACATTTTTTGTGTTATTTTTTTTAACACATCCTCTCTGAGACTTTCCCTCCATATTAACACTGCCATCCAGAGTTGATTTGCAGAGAATGACACTCACACATTTGACACCCAATTCTATCAACATCAACACTCTGTCTTTGTGGACAGAGTGTTACAATAAACAGACAAGACACTACATGGAGTGAAATTGACTCCAGTGAGTAACACTTTATACTCCCAACACATTGACACGGAGAAATCAACTCTGCCGGTTTTGCTGTGTAGTTCAGTGTGTATTATCTGGGTCAGAGTTAGACCCGAACCAGAACCAGAACCAGAACCTTTGTGTACCAGTGTTATTGTTGTTATTATCATTAGTAAAAGTAAAGTGTGAAGTTTCCCTCCGAACCATCAGCCTGGCGTCTTCTTCACTTCAACACTTTTTATATCTAAAATGTATCTTCTATTTAAAGTGAATGAAAAAGTGTTTGGGATTAAAGCGATGAGAACAAAATGGCAGCATCCAACCCTAACAAATGTCATATTAACCTTTAACAGCGCTTCAGCCTGACACCTCCTCAGCGTTAACGTGAACACACCTGTGTGCTCTGCTTCCTGTCAGGTGTGTGAACTCTGATGTTCAGTCTGTGTGTCGATAACAGCTGCTGTAACACACACACACACACACACACACACACACACACACACACACACAGTGTGTGACACAATGCGTGACATTCAGACGTCATCAAACTGAAGCTTTTCTTTATAGCAGTCTCAGACACTCCACCTGCCTCTGACACAAACATGTAGTCAGACCTGTCATACAGTCACATGACCTGCTCTCCTATTGGCTGATGACCCTGAACACACCTGAGGGATGTGACAGGTGAATTTCAGTCAGACACAAGGCTCGGATTCAGCCAGAGGAAGAGACACACCGTTTAAAGGAGAGAAGAACAAACAGGATTTAAAGAAGAAGAAAAGCAAATCGATGGGTCTGGCTCACAGCTCCAACTCTCCTCAGGTAAATGAACAACACACCTGTCAGGCAGGTATCCTCCATCAATACACTGACACACTTAACTCCTCGTCTTTCATCAGCGGCACTTCAATGTTTTCAGTGTTCATTACATGTTTTTCAAGGGTCATGTAGTTTGTTGTGGATGTGTTAAAGAGTCTCTGAGGCCCAGTTCAGAACTGGTACCTGAGTGTTCGGCTCTCAGTCAGCCAGTTCATTAACGTCTGAGTGACCACCTGTGATGTCACTTCCTGCTCTATATGAAACAAACCCGTCCATCACTGAGACAAACAGACTCCATGTTTCTACTCAAAGACAGAAAGAAATTCATGTAGAACATTTGCTGAATTTACAAGCAGGTCCAAATAATGCAGAATGAGTCAGAGACAGAGTTTCACAGAGTTTATAAAGTGTCTCCAACTCAACAACTCACTAAACTGACACATTTGTTAAGGGAGTCTGGGGACTTTCTCCACGGGGACCCTGCTGGAAAAACCAGCAAGACCAGCATTTGTTGTGTTTTGGTACTGGTATGCTGGTCACCAGCTATGCTGGTTTTTCCAGCAGGGTTGATCTAAATTCAGCCTTAATCAGCACCAGCATCGATGTTGGTGATGGGATGCTGGTGACCAGCATGGGATGTGTCAACAACTAATGTCATATTGCAGAGTATGAGGAGGAGTGAAGTTGGTTGTGAAAGTCCAACTAAATACAGGACACAGAGTCAGTGAGGTCGTCACAGTACACCAACCTGAAAGATTTTGGGGTCATTTGAGGGCACCTGAAACAAACTGTAAATACTGCACTAAATATACAAAAATATAAATGCAACACTTTGTTTGTTGCTCCTGTTTCTCTCTTCTTTCTGTTTCTAAAAACTCTGGTCAAATTGGAGATTTCTGATAACGCCGGTTATGTGTTGCCGTGTCAACAGGGAGAAACGGAGTTCTCAAACGTCACATTGTGCGCCAGAAAATGCTTAATGTCATGTGAGCGCCCTATGTTTACAGGAACAGGAAGTCGCTCGTGTTATTAGTTGTTGTCGATTCTGAGGATTCTGATTGGCTTGCATGGCTTTATCCTTCTCCCTACACTGCCGCCCATAGGTTTGGCATAGTTATAATGGTGCTCGATAGCGTATTTATGCAGGTTGATGTAAATGACAACAATGTGGTGTGCACGATGTTATTATTGAAAACGGAGGGGGTAAATATTCATTTCTCTAAATACCTGGCTATGTGTAAATGTGGCCTAAACCAGCACTAACCAGCATAGACCAGCATGGAAATCATGCCTATATTGTTCCTGTTTAGTGTCTTTGTAACATGTGACATGTTTAGATCAATAACATGTTTCTTCTTTCATAAATGGAGTGTAAATGGTGACATCAGTGTAAACAGTGTGTTCAAACAGCTGATCAATGTTGGCAGGTAAGACTTTAGCACTTTAGACACAGAAGCAGACAGGCTGGTACAGACATGCTGCCACAAACTGACACTTTTTACAAGGAGACAAACAACTTCAGCTGAAAGATTTAATGCCGAATTTACAACAAGGACACAATGACTTACAATCTGTCACACACACAGTTTCACTACGTTAGAAAGTTTGTTTTAACTCAACAACTCTTAAAATCAAACGATTTGTTGAGGGAGTCTGGTGATGTTGTGTTACTGGTTCAAGGGTTGGAGTCGAAACAGGTTGGCACATTAACAGAAACCAAACATTTAATTCACAGTGAAGCACATTGAGGTTAGACACCAGGTCTAAACAGCCTCTGATACAAACAGAACCAGAACCTGAACAGGTGTTTCTGTGTGTTCAGGTGATCGTGATGGGTTTAGACTCAGCTGGAAAGTCGACCCTGCTGGCCAGACTTCTGACAGGACAGGTGAGCCTCCTCTGAACAGGTAAATACATCATGTTGGCCATGAACTGCATGTCACACAGTCTGTGGTCCTCTGTGAACCTGAAGGTAATGGAAACATCTCCGACCATCGGATTCAATGTGGGAACTCTGGACCTGGACAAGAAGACGTCTCTGACTGTGTGGGATGTTGGCGGACAGAAGAGCATGAGACCCAACTGGAAGTAAGGAACCCCCACAACACACACAAACAAACAAACAAACAAACAAACAACAGTGATACATGAAAGACGGGTGAATAATCCTCAGGTTCTACCTGGATGACTGTAAGGCTCTGGTGTTTGTGGTAGACAGCAGTGATCCGACCCGGATGCCGGAGGCGCAGAAAGCCCTAAAGAAGGTTCTAGGTGATGAGAAGTTACGGAGAATTCCTCTGATGGTTCTGGCAAACAAGAAGGACCTCCCAAACTCCATGACCATACGAGAGGTAGGAAACCTAAACCCGAAACAGCTCCACGTTCTCCACATCAGCTTCTAACAGACCAGTGGAACTTTGTCCAGACAAACCAAGAACTGAAAGAACTCAGCTGCAGTCAGAGAACGTCTTTAAATCAAAACACAGTCAGCGGAGAAGAGCTGATTCCTGTTCCCTCCTAAACTTCACACTTCTAAAGCCATCCTCTCCCCCCTTCTTCTCCCCCCATCTTCCTCCCTTTCTTCCTCCCCACAGGTCTCCAGGCAGCTGGATCTGAACAGTTACAGCGACCGGCTGTGGGAGATTCAGGCCTGCAGCGCTCTGAAGGGACTCGGCCTCCAACAGGCCTTCATGTCTGTCAGCAAACTGATCAAGAAGAGCTAGGTGGAGGAGGAGGAGGACGACGACTGTAATTATTAATTATTAATCCTGAGTGACGGCCTGTACAGATTGAATAATAAATCTCAAAGATGTGAATTTGTGCTGTTTGATAATCGAACTCTGAGGAGGATTAAAGGGTAATTTCATGGATTTTCTTCTAGTTCAGCTCCTTAAAATTGCAGTAAAATATAGATTTTTTTTCAGCGAATCAGAGAGCAGTATTTTAACATCTGCCCGGTAACAGTCAGACTGTTCCGATTATTAAATGAATCTCAAAGTGGATTAAATGTTTTCACTTGTTGATGGGGAATGTGTCAGGAATTTGAGTTAACGCGTTGAACTGAAGACGAGGACGTCAGATTTCAGTCTATCGATCGTTCTATCAATCTATCAATATTATCAGTCATCAGGTGATACATTGATCACTGATGAGTTTTAATGTTCATTTCATTTCAGATATCAATACATTGATCAATTACAGTTGTTTCTGTCACTGAGCAGCTGAACCGCCCCTTTGAATGTCCACCAATCAGTGCAGACATGACAGGATTAATAACGCTTATTGATCGGTAGTCAGTCAACCAGTTTACATCTTCTTCCTGTTTACGTTGTGGTCATCTTGTCCGAGCGCGTGCAGTCTCCTCAGAGAGATCCAGGAGTGGATCAGCAGCAGAACTGGGACCAAGACCCAGAGCCCATTGAAGAAGACCAGGTAGACCCACAGGTGGAGCTGGCTGGACGTGTCCAGGTGAGGACTGCCCATCAGCCAATCAGGACAAAAGGTCATCCAGCCACCATACAGTTCGCACACACTCAGAGCCACCTGCAGCCAGTGTCTGTAAACAAACAATAAACAATACAGGAAGTGTCTGTAAACAAACAAACAACACAGGAAGTGTCTGTAAACAAACAATGAACCATACAGGAAGTGTCTATAAACAAACAAACAACACAGGAAGTGTCTGTAAACAAACAACAAACAATACAGGAAGTGTCTGTAAACAAACAATAAACAATACAGGAAGTGTCTGTAAACAATCAACAAACAACACAGGAAGTGTCTGTAAACAATCAACAAACAACACAGGAAGTGTCTGTAAACAAACAATAAACAATACAGGAGGTGTCTGTAAACAAACAAACAACACAGGAAGTGTCTGTAAACAAACAAACAATACAGGAAGTGTCTGTAAACAATCAACAAACAACACAGGAAGTGTCTGTAAACAAACAACAAACAACACAGGAAGTGTCTGTAAACAAACAATAAACAATACAGGAGGTGTCTGTAAACAAACAAACAACACAGGAAGTGTCTGTAAACCAACAACAAACAACACAGGAAGTGTCTGTAAACAAACAACAAACAATACAGGAAGTGTCTGTAAACAAACAAACAACACAGGAAGTGTCTGTAAACAAACAATGAACAATACAGGAAGTGTCTATAAACAAACAAACAACACAGG
Organism: Sparus aurata; assembly: GCF_900880675.1. NCBI lineage: Eukaryota > Metazoa > Chordata > Actinopteri > Spariformes > Sparidae > Sparus > Sparus aurata. The sequence goes on from NC_044210.1 coordinate 21,262,281, forward strand.
AAGTGTCTGTAAACAAACAACAAACAATACAGGAAGTGTCTGTAAACAAACAATAAACAATAGAGGAAGTGTCTGTAAACAATCAACAAACAACACAGGAAGTGTCTGTAAACAAACAAACAATACAGGAAGTGTCTGTAAACAAACAACAAACAACACAGGAAGTGTCTGTAAACAAACAATAAACAATACAGGAGGTGTCTGTAAACAAACAAACAACACAGGAAGTGTCTGTAAACCAACAACAAACAACACAGGAAGTGTCTGTAAACAAACAACAAACAACACAGGAAGTGTCTGTAAACAAACAACACAAGAAGTGTCTGTAAACAAAAACCACGAAGAATATGGGAAGTGTCTGTAAACAAACAAAGAATACAGGAAGTGGCTGTAAACAAATAATGAACAATACAGGAAGTGTCTGTAAACAAACAACAAACAACACAGGAAGTGTCTGTAAACAAACAACACAAGAAGTGTCTGTAAACAAAAACCACGAAGAATATGGGAAATGTCTGTAAACTAACAAACAACACAGGAAGTGTCTGTAAACAAACAACACAAGAAGTGTCTGTAAACAAAAACCACGAAGAATATGGGAAATGTCTGTAAACTAACAAACAACACAGGAAGTGTCTGTAAACAAACAACACAGGAAGTGTCTGTAAACAAACAAACAACACATTAAGTGTCTGTAAACAAACAGAACGTTACCTGTAGTACTTGTCCTTCAGTACTGCGTGTATGAGAAGCAGAGCGAGCAGAGAGTCGAGAACGACCGTCAGAATCTCGATGGAAACGATCGTCGGATCAGAAATCAGCCAGCGACTGTCAGCCTTACCGTACTCCCTCCCTACATACAGACAGACAGGCGGAGACACAGACAGACGGGTGGAGACACAGACAGGCAGGTGGAGAGTCAGACAGGTAGTGACAGAGGCAGTTAAAGTACCTGCAGCTGTCTGTCAGATTAATGTAGTGCAATAAAAATACAACATGTCCTTCTTTAATATAGTACTGTGTAGTACAGAACAAAGTATAAGAGAGTAGACATACTCACAGAGTTCAGCCAGCGGACCCTCTGATGTCTCCACCGTCCCGACCAGAGACATGTAGACAAACGGTCCCTCCTGAAGACAAACAACAAACAATAAACAACCAAAGACATGTAGACAAACGGTCCCTCCTGAGGACAAACAACAAAAAACAATGACAAAACATCCAAATCATAACTGAGTGAAGACATATGAAACTGGTCCAGATTGGTCGTACCAGCGTCAGGTGGACGATGACATCATAGAAGAGCCACAATAGAATCCACCTATCCTCTGCAGAGCTCCGCCCACCATACCTGAGTGTTAGTAGGGCTGCTGCTAACACCTGGATGCTACATGCTAACAGAGACAGGACAGAAACCAGAGAGAGTCCGGGGGGCACCACTGAGTCCATCTGATGTTATAGGAGAAGAACAAAAGAGAAGGAGGAGGATCCGGAGGATGAGGAGGCAGACCAGGAGGAGCAGCAGGATGTGGTACTGGAAAAGCTGAAGTACCACGTGGAGTAGTCTGGTAGTAATCTGGCAGTGCTCTGGCGTAGAAGTATGTTTTCAGACTCAGCAGTACTCTAAATGAAATCACACAGTGTGCGTCTGAAATTCATCAGTCATGTTGGATTCAAGCCCCACCCTCGGACCATCCTATTGGCTCCTGAAGAGAACACCCCACTCCTGGCCCCACCCCTCCCTTTACAGAGACAGCAGAGGTCAAAGGTCAAACCAGACTTTATTCAGAAAACTACAGATTTTGTAACTCAGTGCTTCTATGTTCCTACAACTTCTTACATCTTACAGTAGGTTCAGTAAAGAACAAGTGTGGTTCTTTATAGCTTCTGTTCTTAAGAAAAACTTTCGGTTCGTGGTTAGTATTTTTATAATAATAATAATAATAATGATAATAATAATACACTAAAACATGTATTTAAGTCACACAAAAGACTTCAAACATGAACAACAACGATTTACACCAATGAATGAACAACAGAATAAAGTAGTAATACTTAAAATATAAAACATTGTTCACTTTCTTCTGTAGTAACTCACCTGCTGAGAAAAATAATCAATAATAATCAGTTTTATTCTAATCAGATTGCTAAGAGATTAAAATATAGTCACATATTTGTGAGGCAAACTATATATTATATATTAGAAGAAGAAGAAGAAGAAGAGTTGGTGATCGTCCAGCAGGAGGCAACACACTCAAACCAGGGGAGTTACTGATCTATTTTTAAGATTTGAATAGTTATTGATCCTGAAACACACTGTAAAAAGTGCATCAGGTCATCAACACTGAAAGATGACTCTGACAGCTGAGTTAGCACCTCATAATCATAATTATAACAAATATGACATGTTATTATAAAGATTAAACATATCATTATTACAAATATACAACATATTATAAAGTATGAAGCATACAATTATTATTTATATTACAAATATGAAAATAATAGAACTAATTATTTGTATTATTTTTTTTTAATCAAACCTGTTATAATTATAAATATAAACAAGGTGAGCGTTGGACAGCACTTCAGCTCTGTTTCAGATTTTTAATAAAAAGATGATTTGTTGTGAAAAAACTCCACAGTGTGAGCAGAACCAAGGAACATTGTGAAGTTAATGTTGCACAAATACCTGCAGCCTGTGGACCCACCTGCTGCTGACACAACAACAACAACAACAACAATAATGATGATAATAACTGTGTCTATATGTAATGTAACAATGACAACAGTCCAAACTCAACAAAGTTCAATGACAGGCAGGAAACAGATGTGGTTACACTGGACTTTATTGTTCAGGTGAATGTCACACACCTGTCGGATGACTGACAGGTAACAGAAATCAAACAGGAAGTGATCTTTGGCAGCAGAACGTTTCAATTTTTGTTCAAAAACAAGAAAAACAAAGAAAAACAGCAACTTAAAACCAGAACACCAGATCAAAGTGTTTGATCAGGTTCACGACACTGTTACACTTATTAATACGTCAGTGAGGTTAATTCAAAGACTGTTCATCTAAACTGATCACTTATTGATCACTGGAAATCAAACATCATAATCATTGAGGAAAACATTTGAGATTGAACTTGTTTCAATGATGGAGTTTAACAGACAGCATATGGGGATCTTAGGAGAACCTTGTAGGAACCAGCGGGGACTTTAGGGGAATGTTAAGAAAACGTTGGTAGAACCTTGCAGAGGTATTTAAAAATGCTAGTAGGAACTTTGAGGAACTAGGAGAATCTTTTGTGGAACCTTTCGTGGAACCTATGGAGAACCTTACGGGAAGAAACAAAGGGGGACATTTGACAAATCATAGGGGACCATTGTTAAAACTTTGGGGTTCCTCAGCGGAGTGCTAGCAGAATCTTAGGGGCACCTTTGAGAAACTTAATCTGGATCTTAAAGCAGTATATTTTAAAACTTTTCGGGAAAGGTTCCACAGTGTACCGGGAGAACAACACCAGAGGAATGTTTCAGACAGGTTTGTGTTTTCTGGGTTCTGTTTAGCACCATGTTTCCCACAGTAATCTCGGAGTTCTGCGTAAGAACCTCGTTGGGATGATCAACAGGTTCAGACTTTCAGTTGGGTTCCACTGATAGGAGTGTTACTGTAAGGTTATTGATTATTGATCATTAGTTATGTTTATATCATTGTAGAAGAAGATTAAACATTTAAAGGAAACTTAAACAAACGTTTAACATCAAAGATAAATGTTCTCCAGTAAAGACGCCGAATCTCTCGTTTGGAAGTTTGAGATTTTCAGATCAGCTGAAGAATTAAAAGTAAAAACTCTTCGACTTCATTCAAACTTTGACCCAAAACTCCTTTTTACAAGAAAGACCAGGTCTCAACTGTGTGTGTGTGTGTGTGTGTGTGTGTGTGTGAGTGCATGTGTGTGTGTGCGTGTGAGTGCGTGTGTGTGTGTGCGTGCGTGTGTGTGAGTGTGTGTGCGTGTGTGTGTGAGTGAGTGCCTGAGTGCGTGTGTGCATGTGTGTGTGTGTGAGTGTGTGTGTGTGTGTGTGTGTGTGCTCTCAGGAACGTGTTGAACTTTTCCTTTAATCATCTGCTTGGATCTGTTTTACTGCTAACGAACCTCCATGAATGTGAATATTAACGAGTGTTTAGGTCTCCTCCTCTGCTCCTCACTCCTCTCCTCTCTCCTCCTCTGCTCCTCACTCCTCTCCTCTCTCCTCCTCTGCTCCTCACCTCCTCTCCTCTCTCCTCCTCTGCTCCTCACTCCTCTCCTCTCTCCTCCTCTGCTCCTCACTCCTCTCCTCTCTCCTCCTCTGCTCCTCTCTCCTCTCCTCTCTCCTCCTCTGCTCCTCACTCCTCTCCTCTCTCCTCCTCTGCTCCTCACTCCTCTCCTCTCTCCTCCTCTGCTCCTCACTCCTCTCCTCTCTCCTCCTCTGCTCCTCACTCCTCTCCTCTCTCCTCCTCTGCTCCTCACTCCTCTCCTCTCTCCTCCTCTGCTCCTCTCTCCTCTCCTCTCTCCTCCTGAGGTAAGGTGCAGGACAGGGCGTACTCCTGACTGACTCCCTCTGACACCACCGACAGATCTGCCTCCACCTCCTCACCTCTCTTCTGCTCCTCCTCCTCTTCCTCCTCTTTTACCTCCTCCTCCTTCACCTCCTCCTTCACCTCCTCCTTCACCTCCTCGTCCTCTTTCTCCTCATGCTCGGCTGGAGCTAACTGGGCATGGACCTCTGTGAATGGGACGTCCTGGTGAGTGCTGCCCAGTGGGCAGAGCTGGACGTCGGCCTCGGCACTGACTGGCTCCCCCGGCTGGTCGGAGGCTTCGGGGGGCTGAGAGTCGGAGCTGCTGCGAGGCTGAGAACAGACGACAACAGACAAACTCAGCCAAATCTTGTGTCAAACCTTAGAGAATGTTTGGGGAACCTTGGAAGAACATATAGCAAATCTGAGTGGAACCAGATGGAGTCATGGGAGAACATTGGAGGCAGCGCTGCCGTTCCCATCACGCGCTGTGCGTAGGGCACCAAGTGCTGAGGGGGCACCAAAAATAGCCTAATGAAAAATCATCATAGTCATAATAATTATAATGCCGATTTTATTTCACTATAGAAATATTAGGCACTTTTTAGGCATGTATATCACAAAACAGACAGAACAAGAGATATATTTAATTGCTCAAGAAAGTAACGATGGTGCCCCCCCCCAAAAAAAACAAAACAAAACACACACACACAACTTCCCAAGCTCCCCGTGGGTGCCCCTCCCCATCTCAGTGGTCTGTTGGATTGCACCTGATGAAGTTTGACAGCAGGCTGTTAACTCTTTTGGAAATGGCCCCGAAAAGACAGCAGGAGTCAGGAGCAGAGAAAAGAAGGAAGAAGCTGCGAGATGATGCCTGTGCATCACTTGCAGGTAAGTCCATGTTTAATCATTCTTAAATACGGGAAATGTGCTGCTAATGTGATGGTTAGCCCAACATACACCTCCAACTAGCTGATGTTATTGCTAATGTTAGCAAACTCAAATATGTTATAACTTAGATGCAAGCTAAATTGAGATTTTACTGTTCAACATTATCTATGCATTTTATGAGTAACTGACGCCAGCTAGCTGTTACTTCACTTTAGATATTGAGCAGTAGTTTATGGTTTATTTTGACGTGATGATGGCCAGTACTTTCTCAGTAACAGTTAGCAGTCAGAGCACAAGCTAGGCTAACAAATCCTCTTGTTTCAGACCATTTATTACTGTGTAGCGTGCGATTAATAGTCTTTCGCCAGGCATTTAGCAAAGTTTACCTAGCATAGTGGCATTTGAGAACGCATAAATTTTGCGTTTGCAATGCATATTAAACCCACCACCATCTTTAGGATTGTCATTCAGTAGGATTCAGCAGAATGTAAGCTACAGTCTCTCACACACATTAGGAGAGGTGTCGGATGTGCAGTGGGACAGAAAATGTCTCTTGATAATGTGACTTTTAATGTTACTGCTACAGCTAGCTTAGCTACAGCTGACTGTGACAGAAGCTACATGACAAAATGAACGGGCGTTTTGATTGCATTTATGTCAGGATGCAAAGGCATGGGTGACATCTGCCAGTGAAATAGAAACATGTTTTGTAGTAGACAAAATGCTCTCATAACCATATTTAAGTTGTATTCAATTAAATGGTAAAATAATGTTTAAGATTCAGAAATGTAGTGTAGTGTAGTGTAAGGTGTATCATTTTGCTCTTATTCCTGTAGGTAAGATATATATATATATATGTATGTACATATATATGTGTATATATATATATATATATATATATATATATATATATACATATATATATGTATATATATATACATATAATGTCATTTTGAATGATATAAAGCAAACATTATTGTTGAATGTGTGCAATATTGCAACTCATTCTGTTGCTTTTTATATTATATTAGATTAGATTCATCAAATAGTTGATAAATAAGTAATAAAGAGGGAGAGCTCCTTGGCTGCATGCTTTCAGTTTTTAATGTTTATCATTTTTTTTGGTATAAGAGTCTTTGAATATTTTGTCTCTTTCTATTCTGAACCTTTTTCTTGGTATTTCTAAATTAATGCAGGGTCACTGCTGAGATACGTACAAGGAGGAGCACGTGGCCAAGAGGAAGAGCAACCATCTAGCAGTTCAGGCACACATCAACCCCAGCCGTCCTGCAGGTCTGTAGACTCCACAACAGTACCAAGCCCTGATCAACCACCCTCAACCAGCAGTTTGGGGACAGATAGACAGCAGAGAACCACCTCTGAAAGCACAAGTCGTGTCATCGAGAGTCCATCAGCAGGTGACAGTGTTGAGACCTGTGTGACCTGTTCTGTGTTCTGTATTTACAAAGTTGATTTTCTTTTTTCGTTTTATTGTTATTAGGTGTGACATTGTGATGCTGCTAGTGTGTTATTGGAATTGAGTTATATGTTTGGTAATGAAAAGTTAAACTGGCAAAAACAGGAATTATGCTTAGGGCACCAAAATGGCTAGCAGCGGTACTGATTGGAGGACTAGTTCATGAAGCTTGGGGTGGTAACTGTTGGGTCAGGAAAATGAGGGGAACCCTTGGGTTAACTAAACTGGATTCTTGGAACCTTGAAAGCACAAATGGTTCCTTTGGAAAATGTGATGTAAACATGAGAGGAACATTAAGGAAATCTCAGGAGAATTGGGAGAATTTGTTGGCAAACGTTGGGAGAATAGTTCATGAAACTCATAGTAAACCTTCAGGAACAGAACGCATGGGTTGACTGAACAAGCGCTTAAGGAGAGCCTTAGAAGCTCAGGTGGTTCCTTTTGAAAATGTTACAGGAACATCATCAGGGAAACCCTTATAGAACCTGACAGGAGCTTTAGTGGGACTGTTAGTAGAACTTGACAGGTACAGGTAAGAGAACCACGGGGGAGTCCTACAGAAAGATATGATACATTAAGGAAGGTATGAGTCTAGGCTTGATTACTGCAATGCCTTATTTTCAGGTCTTCCACACGAGAGCACCAAAAGTCTTCAAATGGTTCAGAATGCTGCAGCCAGAGTCTTAACACGTACAAGAAAATTTGATCATATTACACCAATCTTAGCATCTCTGCACTGGCTCCCAGTGCATCTAAGATCAGACTTTAAGGTGCTGCTGATGACATACAAAACTGTACACGGCCCCGTCGTACATGTCAGATCTCATTAAACCATATATTCCAACTCGGGCACTACGCTCTCAAACTTCAGGGCTCCTGATGGTTCCCAGGATCAAAAAGAAGTCAGCTGGCTGCAGGTCTTTTTCCTATCGGGCTGCTTTCCTCTGGAATAACCTCCCAGCTGACCTCAGACCAGATGGCTCTGTTGACGCCTTTAAATCTAAACTCAAAACTCACTTCTTCGATTTAGCCTTTAATTAGCCCTGATATCAACTGTGAGCTTCTCAGTGGGTCGGTGTCAGTCTCAATGAGTTCCTATACTACTAGAGTTACACTGTGCTGCCGACGAGAAACAATCTGTTTATTCTGATCAATATCGCATTTCTCTAACCTTTGTTTTTGTTTTCTGTTCCCACAAGCTGCAAGCTGTGTCACTCTCTATAGCTTCTCCTCCTCCTCCTCTTCTCTCTCCTCCTTCTCTTTCTCCTCCTCCTCCTCCTCCTCCTCCTCCCCTCTTTCTTTCAGGCTCCCTTCTGATGGACCACGGGCCCCTGGGACCATCTACCATTTCCAGGCTCCTGCTGCCTTGAAATACTGACTGATCTGGATCGTCACAGCCCGGGCTCTGCTGGATCATTGCTCTCCTCTGCTTCACTATCTCACCATATCTTTATTTCTGTAAATCTTGATGCCTCTCTCCGTCTATTACTAATTATCTTGTGTGTTCTGCCCTCTTCCAGGTCAACATGGTGGACAGGAGGTCGTCTGGCTCGGGCTCCACTTGGTGATGCCTCGTCCTGCTCGGTCGTCTCCTGGTTCCACTAACATTGCATAACTTGTATCAGATCTTCTGTTGATATAACTTGTAAACTATGAATTGTTGCTCTTTTCTGTCCACGCAACATCTATTGCATGTCTGTCCGTCCTGGAAGAGGGATCCTCCTCTGTGGCTCTTCATCAGTTTTCTTCCATTGTTTTTTTTACCCTGTTAAAAGGTTTTTTTTTCCATCAACATGTGAAGTTTTTCCTCACTCGAATCGAGGGTCTAAGGACAGAGGATGTTGTTCACTGTACAGATTGTAAAGCCCACTGAGGCAATGTGATTGCGATTTTGGGCTATATAAATAAAATTGATTTGATTTGATTTGATTTGATTTATGAGGGGAACCTTTAAGGAAATTCAGTGTTAACTCTCGGTGAAGGTTGAAGAACCTTTAGAAAATGCTTGAAGCCAGTTAGAGGAACTACAGTTACCTTCCTGATGCTGAAGGTCAGAGGGGAAACCTTCAGGCTGGACGTTCTCTGTTTGATCTTCTCTCGCTGCTCCTGAGAAACAATCTTTGTTCCGATCTTTGTCATCTTCTTCTCGATGTTCTGCCTGGAGAACGCTTTCTTCAGACTGTCCACCTGCAAAGGTACAGTTAGTTACACCTGTCTGTCTGAATACCTACCTGTCTGTCTGTCCGCCTGTCTGTGGCTCTTACCTTCTTCAGACTGGAACGTTTGAGTTTCTCAGCTCTGGACTTTTCCATGTTCTCCAGGTCATGAGGCCACATGTCATCCTCTTCTTGCTCCGCCTCCAGCCCAACGTCCTCGTCAGATGATAGGTCGATGCAGTGGAACCCGCCCTCCTGGGAACGGTTGCCGTCGACTACCCCTGGTGCGGACTCATCGCCCTCTTCTAAGATCTCATCCCGAGGGAACGGAGGAGGGTCCTTGACGAAAACACTGGAGGGGATCTCATTCTCCTCCTGAGGACAGAACGGGACAACATGAGGACACCTCCTCAGGAGGAGCACCTGTACAAGAACCTCACCTCCTCACCTTAAATTATGACAGACATCCCATAATTTAACCAGTGGATTAAGCTATGACACTGATGTTATTCTGTCAATTTCTATTTCCCCTCCCTGAGAGAAGTGACGAGTCTGTCCACATACTTTTGTCCATATAGTGTCTGACAAGAACTGACAAAGTACCACACCTACTGAGGAATGCTGGGAATTTTAGGGAGGACAGAAAACACACACTAACAGACACTCTGATACTGTCTGTCTGTCTGTCTGTCTCCGTCTGTCTGCCTGTCTCTCTCTCTCTCTCTCTCTCTCTCTCTCTCTCTGTCTGTCTGTCTGTCTGTCTCTTCTGTTTTATACAAAGATTTTCCCTCTCCATTTCCTGCAGCAGCTGATGACTAAATAAGGTCACACACTGAAAACCACCAACACACAGAGAACGAATGTCTCACGTACTGATCCGGTCTGGACTGGATCCACTCTGCATACAGTCTTGGATCTTATCTGGACAGACTCTGTCAGAGCATCAGTCCATATCGTCCATTCTAAAGTCCTGGACCTGAACCAGGACTTCAGAATAGACCAGCAGGGACTATAAGTACCTCTGACTTCTGAAAAGGTCACACATACCTGGAAGATGAGGACCCTGAAGTTGTTCCTGTTGATCAGGTGGGCGTGGTTGGCCTCCAGCTTCTTCACCTGGACGCCCTGACGCTCCATCTTATCACGGACCTGTAGGAACATTAAGAGTCTCAATGTACCTGACAGGTAACAGCTGGGTTCAGTCAGGTGATGAAAGGTGATGTCACCACCAAGTTTACCTCCTTCATGGTGACGGACAGCTTGCGGCTCTTGTCCAGCAGCTTGCTGACCGTGTTGGAGGTGTGGCTGTGGCTCTTCGACAGTTTGGTCATGTCAGCCTGGATCCCTCTGACCACACCCTCCATCTCCACCTGGTGCACCTGAAACAGCCAATCGGATATCAGTTGAGAACCCCTGGTGTCAACCAATAAGCTGCTTCAGATGTAGTGGTAGTGGTTAGTGAGGAACTATAGCTGGAGAGCTAACAGCTAACATGCTAGCTGGGCGATGCTAATGCGTGCAGAGACTCACTTCCTGTTCAGCCCTCTGCTGACTATCGAGTCTGGATGAAATTATTTATTCTGGAGACCTTTGACCTCTGAGTATCAGGTGACGTTCTTATTACACTGTTGACAAATTAGCTTAGCAACGCAGCACTGGTCCCAACAGCTTTGGTTTACTCAGAGCTCAGGTCCGTCAGGACGGCTTGTTATTGGTCAATAGGGTGGCTTCAAGGGTCAAAGTTCACCAGGGTTGAACCCTGTCTTCCTCTGAACGCTGTGAAGGTATATTTCAGTTTTAAGGCTGCTGAAATATTTGAAAGTGAATTGAACTGACAACTCGCTCTACCCCCTGAGCTACAGCCGCCCCATTATGTAGCTTCTTGTGTCGTTTTTTGTAGTTTCTTTTTTAAGTATTTTTTTGGCATTTATTGATAGTACAGCTGAAGAGGGTGACAGGAAACAGGGCAAGAGACACTCAGCAAAGGGACCCAGGCCGTGAGTGGAACCCGGGGCTGTTGCAGAGTCTCAGCACATGGGACGCCCGCTCTACCAACTGAGCTAAACGGCACCCCAGTTTTTCTGAAGTTTCTTATGTGTTTCTCTGTAGTTTCTTCTGTAGTTTTATGGAGTTCCTTCTGTAGTTTCTCTGTAGTTGTTTTGTAGTTTCATATGTAATATTCCGTAGTTGTTCTGTAGTGTCTTTGTAGTTTCTCTGTAGTTTCCAGAAAAATAAGTCAGGTGTGAACAGGTGAGCTGGTTTGACTTTGTTTAATGAGGATAAATCATTCTGTTTCTGACCCCTGTACTTCACTCATGTTGATGTTTATTTGTTGCTGTTAGATTTGAACATGTAGTTAATGTGAATGTTGACTGTGATCAGGAGCCAGTTTGACAGAAAACCTGTTCCAACGTGTTTTATGAACTATAGTCAACACACCTGTTGCCACAGAAAGCAGCTCCACAGTTAGGGTTAACTGGGCTTAGCAGCCAGAACTCAACGTTATGAACTGACTTGTTTTCTACTAAACTGTGTCAGCAGAGTTTCAGTTGAAGCATCTGAACATGACAAACATGTGAGGAATCTACAGTCACAGCAGAGTTACACATCTGCTAACAGTTCAGTTAACCTGCGGCCGAGTGTTGCTGAGAGTCATGTGATGTCTGAACGTGGGACAAATTAGATGTTTGTTGAGAGAAGCTGACGCCAGAGAGAGAAGATAAAGAGAGTCGAAGAGCCAGACTGACCAACACATTGTTAGCAGTTACAGTTGTGCTTAAAACATCACTTTTTAAGTAGTGTTTGGTTTAGAAAGGATGAACAAGTCTGAACTGTTTAACCAGTCAGGTTTAAGTCAAGTCAACTGAGCCGAGTGGAAGGACAGAAAGATGTTCACAAGTAAACAGTTGTGGTTAAATCAATGTTCGTTTAAATAGAGTTTGGTTTAGGCAGATATTCCGTAGCCTGTAGTGCCGGTACTGGTTCCTGTACTGGGGCCTGTACTGGTTCCTGTACTGGTGTCTGTACTGGACACACTCAGACCTGATGTCGAGGTGTGGCCCCACCCCTGGCTCACCTCCATCTTGTTCTGGTTTTCCTGAACGGCATCCAACATGTTGACCAATTTGTCGAGCAGCGTGAGGACCGTGATGGCGTTGACGGGACCCTGACTCATTGTCTCAGGGTCAAATCCTGCCAGGGGGGACGAGGGAGAGGCCTGGTTCTCCTCCTGCTGCTCCAGCTGCTCCAGCTGCTCCAGTTGCTCCTGGATCTGGGGGGGAACCAGTAGGTCCTGACTCTGGTGGGTCTCAGTGGTCACCATGACGACTCTGTCCTCTCACGACAACTAAAAGACAGAAACAGACGAAAGTTTCTTGCTGCAGAAAAACTGTGGAAACTCTCTCTCAGCCGCCCACTGTGTGTGTGTGTGTGTGTGCTGTGTTCTGATTGGTTGGCTCAGAGGAAAACTTTCCAACTGAGGAAACGTCCACACCTTTAACTCCTTCACTCCCAGCTGTCTGTCAGTTTGAATACAGACACACTGTTAATATGAAGAGTTTGAATAAAGAGGGATTTATTTATCGTCTGCTGTCAGAAATCACCCCCGAAGATTAGAGGAACTCACAATAATATCAAAAATCCAAAGTTACATAAAAAAAATACACACAGCAGTAAAATAAAATGAATAAAAAATGGAATGAAACAAAGATTTCACAGAAATAAAGTTTGATCACATTTAAAAATCTGATAAGCACAAAAGCAAACAGATAAACACAAAAACGTTCCAGAGACACTGAAAGGGTTAACTCTCTCTCTCTCTGGTCTCTCTACCACACCCAGAGGGCAGGATCTGTTACCATGGAGACCGTGTGTGTGTGTGTGTGTGGAGAGAGAGAGAGGTTCACTGACAGTCTCTCTCTCTCTCTCATGTTTGTCTGGTGAAGTCATCTGGAAGGAAACCTCGATCGCCCTTTCTCTCTCTCCTCCTCTCTCTCTCTCTTCCTCTCTTTGTGTGATGTCTCTCGCCCTTTCTCTCTCTCCTCCTCTCTCTCTCTCTTCCTCTCTTTGTGTGATGTCTCTCCTCCTCTCTCTCTCTCTTCCTCTCTTTGTGTGATGTCTCTCCTCCTCTCTCTCTCTCCTCTCTCTCTCTCTCCTCCTCTCTCTCTCTCTCTTCCTCTCTTTGTGTGATGTCTCTCGCCCTCTCTCTCTCTCTCCTCTCTCTCTCTCTCCTCCTCTCTCTCTCTCTTCCTCTCTTTGTGTGATGTCTCTCCTCCTCTCTCTCTCCTCCTCTCTCTCTCTCTTCCTCTCTTTGTGTGATGTCTCTCCTCCTCTCTCTCTCTCTCCTTTCTCTCTCTCCTCCTCTCTCTCTCTCTTCCTCTCTTTGTGTGATGTCTCTCCTCCTCTCTCTCTCCTCCTCTCTCTCTCTCTTCCTCTCTTTGTGTGATGTCTCTCCTCCTCTCTCTCTCTCTCCTTTCTCTCTCTCCTCCTCTCTCTCTCTCTTCCTCTCTTTGTGTGATGTCTCTCCTCCTCTCTCTCTCTCTCCTCTCTCTCTCTCTCCTCCTCTCTCTCTCTCTCTTCCTCTCTTTGTGTGATGTCTCTCGCCCTCTCTCTCTCTTCCTCTCTTTGTGTGATGTCTCTCGCCCCTCTCTCTCTCTTCCTCTCTTTGTGTGATGTCTCTCGCCCTCTCTCTCTCTCTCTCCTCCTCTCTCTCTCTCTCTTCCTCTCTTTGTGTGATTTCTCTCTCTCTCCTCTCTCTCTCTCTCTCTCTTCCTCTCTTTGTGTGATTTCTCTCTCTCTCCTCTCTCTCTCTCTCTCTCTCTCTTATCACTGTTTGTTTGTTTGTTTGTTTGTTTGTTAATAAAGCGTCAAACTTAAAACGTGACAGATTTTATGGAGTTTGGTAGAAAGTTTGGTCGTAGTTTGAGGAAAATGTTTGTTAGAGAACTTTGATGAATTCTAGACATGAATTGTTCTGAAACACCAATCCGAACCCAGAGAAGAACCACGACTGTAGGAACGTTAGTGGCACCTGAAGAAACACAGAGGATAAGGTGGGGGGGACCTCAGAACCTGTTGGTCAACCTTTACAGGAGAACCATGGAGAGCGTCCTGACCAGCGGTGTGGTGCGCCGGCTGCACGGCTGCGAACGCAACGACCAGCATCGCGTGGTTAAAGCAGCACGGTGCATCATGGGGGCGGAGCTCTCTACTGGACCCGCTGCCTTCAGGCAGATGGATCAGGACATTAACTCCACCAACAGACTGAGAACCAGCTTCTACCTCAGAGCTGTGACCTCCTTCAGCCATGATGAACATCCACCCACAAAACCTGCAGCACCACTGTTCAGCACAGTGACACTGTTAAAGCTGCTACATCTTACATGTTTATACTGCTTTGCTTTCCCTACTGTATATATTTGTATATTTCTACTATGTATTTTATTCGGTATATTTTCCTTTTCTTCCTTTGCACTTTTTGTTTCTACTCACCTGAAGAGAAAGCCATTCACAATTTCACTGTACATGTGTAAAGTGACAATAAAGGCACATTCTATTCTATTCTAATCTATTCTATTCTATTCTTAAGGGGAACTTTAGAGGAACTAGGGGACCTCGGGAATTCAAGCTGAACCATAGTTGAACCTCAGGAGAACAATGCAACATGTGTGACTAGTGAAGTCTTGAAGAGCTCGGAGGAAACTGAAAGAGAACCCTATTAGAACCTCAGAGGAATCTGGAGGACAATTAGGTGGAACCATCGGAACATGTTTCAGCGGAAACTCAGTGAACCTTGTCTGCCTTAGAATCCAAATGGAAATACTTGGGGAACCTTGTTGAAGGGAACTTTTAGGAGACTGTGATGTTACTTTGAGAGAATGCTCAAGAAATCTCAGAGGACCTTTAGAAGAGTGCTAGAGGAACCTTGAAGGAACTTACCATTGGGGAATTGTAGGGGAACAGCGTGGAACCTCGTGAGAACCAAAGGGAACTAGAAGACCTCTAGGGTGGCTGTTATTGGTTTTCTGCTGGTCTGCTGTGGATCTGTGAGGAGCTATGGGTTCTCTTTTTGTTTTCATCAGACATGTTGGGGTTCTAGTAAAATGTTCTCCTTCAGTTCTAATGATAGAACCCAAACAGGCTCAGTGATGAGATCGATGCTGAGGATGATGATGGATCATGTCAAGGTCAAGGACAAGGTAAACTTTATTATCCCACAAGTGGGAAGTTCATGTGGTCACCATTGCATGTTACATTGCTCTATATTAAAGGAAAAACATAAAGCATTTAAGAGAAATAAATAAATAATAAATAAAAAATGTGACTCTGGGTTTGTGTGTGTTTTATAACATATCTTGATATATGTGGAACAGTTCTTCATGCTGAGTGTGTGCAGCAGAGAACACAGAGAACCGTTCTGCGGTTAGGGTGAGAGAGTCATGAGCTGGAAACAGGAAGGAACGCTCACCTCATGGATTCATACAAACAATACAGTCATTAGTCTGGGGGGTGGGGGGGCTTCCTGGTGTTATGTGGGAACGTCAGGAATGTCCCTGACAGTCTGTGAGAACATGAGGAGAACAACAGACTGCAGTAAGTAGAACACATTTAAACTCCGCCCTCTGGCCACGAGACACATCAAAATGATTCAATCAGGTTCTGAAAGAAGCTACTTTAATGTCTGGACTAACAAAACAGACCCGAACCAACAGCATCATGAAGTCTAAAGACGTCAATAAACATAAACACTGTGTTCCTGACTCAGACGCTCATTTGGTCGTCTTTTATGGTTTATCTTTACCACAGATAACTGACCTGTGCAGTAAGGAACAGGTCACTCTGATAACTAGTCTGTGAACTAGTCTGAGAACTAGTCTGTGAACTACTCTGATAACTAGTCCGATAACTAGTCTGAGAACTAGCATGTGAACTAGTCTGATAACTAGTCTGATAACTAGTATGTGAACTAGTCTGAGAACTAGTCTGTGAACTAGTCTGATAACTAGTATGTGAACTAGTCTGATAACTAGACTGTGAACTAGTCTGATAAGTAGTCTGTGAACTAGTCTTATAAGTAGTCTGTGAACTAGTCTGATAACGAATATGTGAACTAATCTGATAACTAGTATGTGAACTAGTCTGATAACTAGTCTGATAACTAGTCTGTGAACTAGTCTACGAACTAGTCTGATCACAAGTCTGATCACTAGTCTGATAACTAGTCATAACTAGTTTGTGAACTAGTGTGATAACTAGTATGTGAACTAGTCTGATAACTAGTATGTGAACTAGTCTGATCACTAGTCTGATAACTAGTCATAACTAGTTTGTGAACTAGTGTGATAACTAGTATGTGAACTAGTCTGATAACTAGTATGTGAACTAGTCTGATCACTAGTCTGATAACTAGTCATAACTAGTTTGTGAACTAGTGTGATAACTAGTATGTGAACTAGTCTGATAACTAGTATGTGAACTAGTCTGATAACTAGTATGTGAACTAGTCTGAGAACTAGTCTGATAACTAGTCTGAGAACCAGCATGTGAACTAGTCTGATAACTAGTCTTATAAGTAGTCTGGGAACTAGTCTGAGAACTAGTCTGGTAACTAGTCTGATAACAGACTAACCTGCTGTGTATACATTAGATTTCAGAAGGTTGTTTCGCATTAATGATGCTGAAGTTTATCTGAACTGTGATGTCAGTGTCTCTCGGCTGTAGCTCTGTGTTGTTTTTAAATTTAAATTGTATTTATGTGCTCCGTCTATTATACATCAATAAACAGACACGAGGTGGCGACGGTGGCTGTGAGAACCATAGAAGAAGAAGAAGAAGAAGAAGAAGAAGAATATCTGCGGGGCCATAAAGGTCTCATCCAGCAAAGGCCATACTAGATGACTGCTCAGAGCATGACAAATCAAACTTCTGGAGCTTAGGCTGGGTTGTATGGAGCTAAATCAGGGTCAAATGTTTTGTACTTGAAAAAGTAACATTTGAAACTGAAATTTCAAGTATTGATCTTGAATTTTGAAAAATATATCAACATATTCAAAATAAAAATAAATGTACAAAAAGTTTTTTCAGGTTAAAAATAATTATGATCAACTCTGGTAATTCTTTTGAATAAATCATTTATTTTCATTTTTCACTTTCATATATTTTGATATTTGGGATCCTATTTCTTTCAGTTACATGTTTTATCTTTTCAGATTCAGATCTTAGTTTTTTTACAGTTTCAAATCTTTTTTTTACAGTTTCAAATCTTTATTTCAGTTTCAGATCTTTCTTTTTCAGTTTCAGATGTTGCTTTTTCAGTTTCAAAGTTTTGACCCTGATCTAGCGTGGGGGGCGTGGCATCAACTGAGAGGGGCGTGGCATCATGACAGACAGCTCAACCAAAAGGCTACAGACCTCCCCCTGTCATCTTGCCTTCAGGGAACGTAGGATCTAAAACGATTTGGCCAAGCCACATGCACACCATGCACAAATATCCTGCACGGCTAAAAGTGTTTTAATTTCCAAGGCTGTTTAGATGTGAGATGTGGAAGCTGTTTTAGGCAGTACAGAGGACCAGTTGTAGTACAGTAGCGACAAAATTGCGCCAGATTGTGCACACAGACACCCACAATTTAAGTACTAAAATGTCCGATTTCCATGTAGCACTGTGAATGCCTCGCAGTGTCCACTGACAATGGTGGCTGGTTCTGCTGGCTCACCTGCTGGAATCAGCACACAGGTGAGAAAAATAAGGTTGGGACATCGTGATAAATATCAAAATGAGACATCGTTGTGTGGTTTTTGTTCTGTAGTGTTGCCAGTGTTCTTTTACCGTTACTATAGCAACTGTTGCTACAGTAGGGTTCTTATTTGTTAGCATCAAGCTTAATTCTTCTTTTGTTTAGCCTCCATTCCATCCATCCATTTTCTTCCGCTTATCCGGGGCCGGGTCGCGGGGGCAGCTGCCTGAGCAGGGACACCCAGACTTCCCTCTCCCCGGATACTGCCTCCAGCTCTTCCGGGAGGACCCCAAGGCGTTCCCAGGCCAGCTGAGTGACATAGTCACACCAGCGTGTCCTGGGTCTTCCTCGGGGTCTCCTCCCGGAGGGACATGCCAGGAACACCTCCCGAGGGAGGCGTCCCGGGGGCATCCGAAACAGATGCCCGAGCCACCTCAGCTGGCTCCTCTCGATGTGGAGGAGCAGCGGCTCTACTCTGAGCTCCTCCCGGGTGACAGAGCTCTTCACCCTATCTCTAAGGGAGCGCCCTGCCACCCTGCGGAGGAAACTCATTTCGGCCGCTTGTATCCGGGATCTTATTCTTTCGGTCATGACCCAGAGTTCATGGCCATAGGTGAGGGTCGGAACGTAGATTGACTGGTAAATCGAGAGCTTCGCCTTTCGGCTCAGCTCTCTCTTCACCACGACAGACCGATACAAAGACCGCATTACTGCGGCCGCTGCACCGATCCGTCTGTCAATCTCACGCTCCGTCCTTCCCTCACTCGTGAACAAGACCCCAAGATACTTAAACTCCTCCACTTGAGGCAGGAACTCTCCTCCCACCTGGAGGGAGCAGGCCACCTTTTTCCGGTCGAGAACCATGGCCTCGGATTTGGAGGTGCTGATTCTCATCCCAGCCGCTTCACACTCGGCTGCAAACCGCCCCAGGGCATGCTGGAGGTCCCGGCTCGAAGGAGCCAACAAGACCACGTCATCCGCGAAAAGCAGAGACGAGATCCATTGGCTCCCGAACCAGATCCCCTCCGGCCCGTGGCTGCGCCTAGAAATTCTGTCCATAAAAGTAATGAACAGAACCGGTGACAAAGGGCAGCCCTGCCGGAGTCCAACATGCACCGGGAACAGGTCTGACTTACTGCCGGCAATGCGAACCAGGCTCCTGCTCCGGCAGTACAGGGACCGCACGGCCCTTAACAGAGGGCCCCCGACCCCGTACTCCCGGAGCACCCCCCACAGTATGCCACGAGGGACACGGTCGAATGCCTTCTCCAAGTCCACAAAACACATGTGGACTGGTTGGGCAAACTCCCATGAACCCTCGAGCACCCTGCGGAGGGTATAGAGCTGGTCCAGTGTTCCACGGCCAGGACGAAAACCGCATTGTTCCTCCTGGATCCGAGGTTCGACTATCGGCCGAATTCTCCTCTCCAGTACCCTGGAATAGACTTTCCCGGGGAGGCTGAGGAGTGTGATCCCCCGATAGTTGGAGCACACCCTCCGGTCCCCCTTTTTAAATAGGGGGACCACCACCCCGGTCTGCCAGTCCAGAGGCACTGTCCCCGACTGCCACGCGATGCTGTAGAGACGTGTCAGCCAAGACAGCCCCACAACATCCAGAGACTTGAGGTACTCAGGGCGGATCTCATCCACCCCCGGTGCTTTGCCACTGAGGAGCTTACGGACTACCTCAGTGACTTCGGCTTGGGTGATGGATGGGTCAACCTCTGAGTCCCCAGCCTCTGCTTCCTCAATGGAAGGCGTGTCAGTGGGATTGAGGAGATCCTCGAAGTATTCCTTCCACCGCCCGACGATGTCCCCAGTCGAGGTCAACAGCTCCCCACCTCCACTGTAAACAGTGTTGGTGGAGGACTGTTTCCCCCTCCTGAGGCGCCGGATGGTTTGCCAGAATTTCTTCGAGGCCGACCGGTAGTCCTTCTCCATGGCCTCCCCGAACTCTTCCCAGACCCGAGTTTTTGCTTCCGAGACTGCCCGTGCTGCCGCACGCTTGGCCTGCCGGTACCCGTCAGCTGCCTCAGGAGTCCCCCGGGCCAGCCAGGCCCGGTAGGACTCCTTCTTCAGCTTGACGGCAACCCTTACTTCCGGGGTCCACCACCGGGTTCGGGGATTGCCGCCGCGACAGGCACCGGAGACCTTACGGCCACAGCTCCGGACAGCCGCGTCAACAATGGAGGTGGAGAACATGGTCCATTCGGACTCTATGTCCCCAGCCTCCCTCGGGATCTGGTCAAAGCTCTCCCGGAGGTGGGAGTTAAAGATCTCCCTGGCAGAGGGTTCTGCCAAACGTTCCCAGCAGACCCTCACGATACGTTTGGGCCTGCCAGGTCTGTCCAGCTTCCTCCCCCGCCAGCGGATCCAACTCACCACCAGGTGGTGATCAGTTGACAGCTCAGCCCCTCTCTTCACCCGAGTGTCCAAGACATACGGCCGGAGGTCAGATGACACGACCACAAAGTCGATCATTGATCTCCGGCCTAGGGTGTCCTGGTGCCACGTGCACATATGGACACCCTTATGCTTGAACATGGTGTTAGTTATGGACAAACTGTGACTAGCACAGAAGTCCAGTAACAAAACACCACTCGGGTTCAGATCGGGGAGGCCGTTCCTCCCAATCACACCCCTCCAGGTAACACTGTCATCGCCCACGTGGGCGTTGAAGTCCCCCAGGAGAACGACGGAGTCCCCGGTTGGAGCACTCTCCAGTACCCCTCCCAGGGACTCCAAGAAGGCCGGGTACTCTGCACCGCTGTTCGGCCCATAAGCCGAGACAACGGTGAGAGCCCTATCCCCGACCCGAAGGCGCAGGGAAACGACCCTCTCGTTCACCGGGGAGAACTCCAACACATGGCGGCTGAGCTGGGGGGCTATAAGCAAGCCTACACCAGCTCGCCGCCTCTCGCCGCGGGCAACTCCAGAGTGGAAGAGAGTCCAGCCTCTCTCAAGGAGTTGGGTTCCAGAGCCCATGCTGTGCGTGGAGGTGAGACCGACTATTTCTAGTCGGTACCGCTCAACCTCCCGCACCAGCTCAGGCTCTTTCCCCCCCAGTGAGGTGACATTCCATGTCCCCATGGCTAGAGTCACCATCCGGGGATCGGGCCGCCGGGGCCCCCGCCCACGACTGCCACCCATATCCCTCTGCACCGGCCCCTTCTGAACCCTCCCGCGAGTGGTGAGCCCACGGGAGGGCGGGCCCACGTTGCTCGTTCGGGCTGCGCCCGGCCGGGTCCCGTGGGCAGAGACCCGGCCACCAGGCGCTCGCCTGCGAGCCCCAACCCCGGGCCTGGCTCCAGGGTGGGGCCCCGGTGACGCCGATCCGGGCGACGTGCACGTCCTTGGTAGTATGACTTTCATCAGGGGCGAGTGAACCGATCTTAGTCTGACCCGTCACCTAGGACCTGTTTGCCTTGGGAGACCCTACCAGGGGCATTAAGCCCCGGACAACATAGCTCCTCGGATCATTCAGGTGCTCAAACCCCTCCACCACGATAAGGTGCCGGTTTAACCTTGTTTAGCCTATTATTTATTTTTCTGCCATTGTTATCTCGCCTGTAATACATAAGCGGAGCATTGATGTCTAGACACACACACACACACACACACACACACACACACGAAGCTGGTGATAGAATATAAAGTTATGTTGTTTATTCCAGGATCAACTGAAAAGAGAATTTCTCCAGAGACTGCTGACCAGGGTTTCACAGGTCATGCAGAGATTGCCACTTGATGTGCAGTACCTAAAGTTAGTCGTCAACCAGGAGATGGTCCTTTTAAGGTCACTGTCCTGCAAGATTGGAAAGCCCTTTTAACAGGGAAAAATTGGAGAAACCTCAGGGTGAGCAACAGAGGAGGGATCCCTCAACCAGGACGGCCAGACGTGCAATAGATAGATGTTAGATGCAATAGATGTTGTATATAGACAAGAAAACATGTTCTTAATGTGTAATACTTCTTCATGGCTCATTTCCCAGTACATGTTGAGATGTCCAGTCCTGTCTGGGCAAGTTCCATCTCCTCAGATGAGGTTGGGGTCGTCTCTGAATTGATATTTAATAGGCATGCATAGAAACTAAACGGCTTCCAGTTTTTTTTAGGTGCAGTGGCACAGGTCTTTTGACTTGGCATCTTTCGCTTTCCAAGGTACGTTTTTCTCGCGAAAAACCCGGGGAAAGATCTGCATGATAAAAAAATTAACATGCAAAATAAAATTCTATTCTCTATAACCAGGCCATCTCCTGATCTACTGATGAGGATTCCTTTCTTGCTGTCCCTGTGAGAGGTTCTGTGTGAGCATATTTAAAAGTCTTTGTGCAGCTGCAACTGCCTGGTTATCGTTGACACTCTGGCAAACACAGAATTTAACAATACACATGAATACATTAAATGGCAAAAGCTCAAACTTTTCCACTGCAGGCTACTGCAGTCTTTTTCAGCCCCCCATGCATTCCTGCAACCACAAAACAGCACTACCTTTATTCAAATTAACAGCATTATCTGTGTTTTTCATGCAGTACATAGGCTAACGTTACTACCTACTACTGCTTTAGCAGCTACTCGATGCTAACGTTAGCCCCATGCTTAACCTCTAGCTATGACAATTCACCACTTAAAAGATGTCAGAAACATTGTATGTTGTTACAAAACGATGTCTCATTTTGATATTCATCACGATGTCCCAACCTTATTTTTCTCACCTGTGTGCTGGGTCCAGCAGGTGAGCCAGCAGAACCAGACACCATTGTCAGTGGACACTGCGAGGCATTCACAGTGCTACGTGGAAATCGGACATTTTAGTACTTAAAGTGTGGGTGTCTGTGTGCACAATCTGGCGTAATTTTGTTGCTCCTGTACTACAGCTGGTCCTCAGTACTGCCTAAAACAGCTTCCACATCTCACATCTAAACAGCCTTGGAAATTAAAACACTTTTAGCCGTGCAGGATATTCGTGCATGGTGTGCAAATGGAAGGTTGTCACCGACAGCAGTTTCATGTGGCGTAGCCGAATCGTTTTAGATCCTACGTTCCCTGAAGGCAACATGACAGGGGGAGGTGTTTTGGTTGAGCCGGCTGTCATGATGCCGCGCCCCTCTCAGTTGATGCCACGCCCCCCACGCTAGATCAGGGTCAAAACTCTGAAACTGAAAAAGCAACATCTGAAACTGAAAAAAAGATTTGAAACTGTAAAAAAAAGATTTGAAACTGTAAAAAAAACTAAGATCTGAATCTGAAAAGATAAAACATGAAACTGAAAGAAATAGGATCCCAAATAGCAAAACATATGAAAGTGAAAAATGAAAATAAATGATTTATTCATAAGAATGACCAGAGTTGGTCATAATTATTTTTATTTTTATTTTGAATATGTTGATATATTTTTCAAAATTCAAGATCAAAACTTGAAATTTCAGTTTCAAATTTTACTTTTTCTAGTACAAAACATTTGACCCCGATTTAGCTCCATAGGGTTGGAAATGTAAAGGCTGAAAGTATTGGTTTATGTGACGTGCAGTATATCCCAAATGTTACTCTACCAGAAATTCCTCCCTGGTTGTTCCAGATGCCATCAGTAGATTTTAATATTCAACAGAAGCTCTAAAAAGAAGACAAGGCAGGGAGTTACTGGAGTCGTAGTGCAAAAATATATTGAACAGAATTATGCAAATATGGTAGTAATATTTACAGATGGATCAAAAGAGCCAGAAAATGGGCGCACCGGAGCTGTGGTTTACATTCCAGAGTTCAAAGTGGCAGTTAAGGAGAGAGCAACAGATCATGCATCAGTGTACACGGTTGAACTCCTGGCTATCACACTCGCACTAAGATGTTAGGGGGAGGGATGTGCACATGATGATAGAGGGGCAGGGGCTCAAAGTCAGAAAAGGGCAGCCACATTTTTTTCAGGCCTCAATAACACAATACCTAGATTAATGTAAAATAAATAAATAAAGTACTTATAGACAGCTACTTAGCTGTGTATCCCGTGTAGCTTTGAGTGATATGCAATTACCATTTCTTTCGTGTCAATATTATTGTCGACATAAGTTTATTCACATTATCATAATACTGAGGTTTCGAAGACATGCAATTCAGCTGCAATTCTTAAAAAGCAATAAAACACTGGTTTATTATTAGGCTATTTATTGGAGGCCAAGTGCAAACTAGAAATACAGGCTACACATCTAAAAATGTGACAAAACCAAGAAATGACTACTGTGACTGTTAGTAGGAACAGCAATGTTTACAACAGCAGAGTCACAGTAAACTCAATATCAGGAAGAAGTTTAAGATTTGTGGCAGATAAACAGCCGACACAGACAGCTGTCAGATTAGATTATTCTTAAGATCATTAACAAGCAGTTAGTTTAACAAGCACACATGGACGCTTTTCTGAAATATGACTCATATTTAAGTTGAATAAGTAGAAGGCGACTTGTTAGCCCCTAAAAAGAAGTTAAGTTATGTTATGTATAACTCACAAAGGTTCAAGTCGCTCCACTGTCACGTCTCATCTATGTGTGTGGTGGAGCACCCTTGGTGAGTTGGGCTCAAAAGGTACTCTGTATACTTCTTTCATATGCATCCTGTTATGCTGGAGGACACGGTCAAATGTGGAAATGCTCACACTGTCGATTCCCTGGAAGTGTGTGTTGTCTTGTGTCACTCCTTCCTGGATTTCTCTGAGTCGTATTAGATTATTTTGAAGGACCGTGCCAACTATATCGATCTCTTGCTCCCGAATGAATATAGCTGTCCTTCCACCTGCATGTGGCAGCCTTGCAATTCTACAAAAAGTAGATGTGCAGTTACAAAAAATATTCATGCAGTACAATACATACAGTGATGAACTGAAATATATATATATATATATATATAAGAAGTTATATATATTTATTTTATATATATATATATATATATATATATATATATATATATATATGTATATATAAAATAAATAAAAATGGGACTTCCGGTTGATGATGTAAGAGAGCAGACGTCGGCTTTGGGTCTCCCGATCACATTTGTTTCATTTTCTACTTACGGTAGTCATCGGACTTTTTTCTATCAAACGGTCACAGCGTGCTACAGAGTTATTTCGACACCTCTGACACCGAAATGAGCTTCTCTAAACATAAGAAAAGTGGCACACAAACTCCAGTTGTGACACGAGCCAGCACTAGCATAGCTAGCAAACTGTCGGCCATGGCCGCTAGCGCAGCTCCTGCTAACGCTAACAGCGAAGGCGCTAACGCTGATGCTGACGTTAGCCTACCTGTCCGAGGAGACGCTACTGACACAATCTCCATGCCGCAGCTGGTGGCCGAGCTGGCGAAGCAGAGAGCTGGTTTGAAAAATGATGTCTCCGGGCTGATTCAAGAATCTATAAAGCCGCTTCAGACAGTCATGGATGCCCTCCGGGATACGGTCGGTTCGTTCCAGGCCCGCCTCGCAGCCACGGAAACCATCGCCGGAGAAAACTTTGAACGACTGACCACAGCCGAGGCCACAATCCAATCTCTCCAAACCCAGAATCAAACACGCGTAGACGACATGGAAAACAGATCACGCAGATCCAACTTGAGAATAGTGAACATCCCGGAGGGCAGTGAGAATGGCAAGGACCCGGTCAAGTTCATTTCTGAGCTCCTGGCGGTGTGTATGGGTCCTGACGTGTTTACCAGTCCGCCTGAACTGGAGAGGGCTCACCGGTCACTTGGCCCAAAACCAAAAGAGAGGAAACCAGCAAGACCATTCGTTGTGTGCTTTCTTCGCTTTCAGCAGAGGGAGGCAGCCCTACGGTGGTCCAGGAACCATGTAGTGAACTATCAGGGGACAACCTTGAGGTTTTACCCCGACCTGAGCCCCGCACTGGCGAGAAAGCGAGCGGCCTACAACGATGTGAAGCTGGCACTCTTCAAGAAGGGAGTCCGGTTCCGTATGATGTACCCGGCTCGCCTGGTGGTAACTTTTGAGGCGCGGACGTTCACCTTCGAGTCACCCGAAGATGTCCAGGAATTTTACAACCGCCGGGTAATTAAGGAGTGATAAAAACATCCGTGACTGTTGGCGCTCATTATTGAGAAAAATGGCCTCTACATCAGGCACTAGACTTAACTAACTGGACTTTACACAAACAATACTTTAACTCACTCTCTTCGGTGGACTCAGGTATCCTTTTCTGTTCAATTTACTCATTTTCCTGTGTGTTTCTTTTATTGCTGTTCCTGGTTATTTTAGGCACAAGTGTTGAAACAATCTGTGTGGCATGTAAATATTACTACTTCAGAATTCCCCCTTAAGTTAGCAATTTAATACCTGATGCTAGGTTAAAGCCCCTTTATATTTGTTTTTGTTCTAAGTGCCATGTGTGCTTGATATTATTCCTTTTTTCTTTCCTTTCTTTTCTTTATCCCGACAACTTCATCAACCATATGTTTAAAGAGGGATGTTATTACTTTTGCACAAAATGATTGGGAGTACCCCGAGCGAAAAAAGAGTTAATCAGGATGCACTCCCGGAAGACCAGGGGAGATATGGTGAGCCTGCAGTTTTCCTCAGTTGGGGAGGCAAACATAGGCAGTGATTTTATTTTGCTTTGTTATGTTCTGTTGTCATCTTGGGTAATTGGGGGTTCTGTTAGGGTTGTAAGTGTGTTGGGTGTGTGCATCCCTGGATTTCAAATCCATTTCAACAGTTTTATTTGCTTATTCCTATCATTTTACTATATATCTTTAAGTGGAGGCACTCTCTCTTTTCTAAAGAGTGGATGCTGGGCTGCGGTGCAGCAGATCATGTATTCTCAAATATTACTGATAGATCTAGTAGACCATGAACAGGACACAGAAGAGTAATCAGATTACAGGAGGGACAAATGTAATTTATTTCATGGAATGTCAAGGGTCTGAATGGACCTGTAAAGCGGGCTAGAAAATTTGCACACCTTAAAGTGTGAAGTGGCCTTTTGCAAGAAACACATTTAATGGTTAAAGACCACATCAGATTAAAAAAGCCGTGGGTTGGCCAAATTTTTCACTCAAGTTTCAATTCCAGGTCACGTGGTGCAGCAATTATAATTCACAAAAAAACACTCTTCAATGCCACAAACATTATATCCGACCCACACGGCCGTTTTATTATCGTTTCAGGGTCCCTCTATCACAAACCTGTCCTGTTGGTTAACGTGTATGCACCCAACTGGGACGATGAGAAATTCATAGAAAAAGTAATCTCATCCATACCTGACCTAAACTCACGCTCCCTAATTTTTGGTGGAGACCTAAACTGTACAATTAACCCTTCCCTTGATCGGTCCAGCCCAAAGTCTAAAATCCCCTCCAAAATGGCTAAAACACTGTCATCGTTTATGAACCAAACTGGATGTTTTGACCCCTGGCGCTTTCGCTTCCCTCATAGTAAAGTATTCTCTTTTTTTTCACATGTTCACCATTCGTATAGCAGAATCGATTATTTTTTTATAGATGGCATACTGCTTCCCTTTGTTAAAAATATAGAATATTCCACCATAATTGAATCCGACCATGCCCCAGTAATATTAGATCTCTCCTTTCCACTTAACTCCTCTGACCGGGTTCCTTGGAGATTGGATACTGCACTATTGACAGACAAAGGATTCTGCCAAATGATTTCGACAGCCATTGATAACTTCCTAGAAACCAACAACAAAGATAATGTCTCCCCCTCCTTGCTGTGGCAGACTCTTAAAGTGGTAATAAGGGGGGACATTATCTCTTACACGTCCAGGGTGAACAAAGCTAGGAAGCAAGAACTAGAACAACTTCTTAGTTCAATATTTGACATAGACCGTCAATACTCTGCCTCTCCCACCCCGGAACTCTATAAAAATAAGCTGGATCTTCAAACCAAATATGACTTATTATCTTCCGAAAAGACAGAATGTATATTGTTGAAATCACGAGGCTTTGTCTATGAACACGGCGAAAAAGCTGGTAGACTGCTTGCACATCAATTAAAATATAAGTCCTCCGATCAACAGATTACACAAATACAAAAAGGGGAGCTTACTACTGACCCCCTTGAAATTAACAATACCTTTAAGGCATTTTATTCAAAACTGTATACCTCGGAAGCTCCTAGTGATGATACCGATATGCAAAACTTTTTTACGAATTTTAACGCCCCTGTTATCAGTCCCGCCCATAAAGCAGAACTAGAACTACCCTTTCGACTTACAGACATCTCAAATGCGATTTCGGCGATGCAAAGTGGCAAGGCCCCGGGTCCTGATGGATATCCAATTGAATTCTACAAAAAATTCTCAACCAAATTATCCATCCATCCATCCATTATCATCCGCTTATCCGGGGCCGGGTCGCGGGGGCAGCTGCCTGAGCAGGGACACCCAGACTTCCCTCTCCCCGGACACTGCCTCCAGCTCTTCCGGGAGGATCCCAAGGCGTTCCCAGGCCAGCTGAGTGACATAGTCACACCAGCGTGTCCTGGGTCTTCCCCGGGGTCTCCTCCCGGCGGGACATGCCAGGAACACCTCCCGAGGGAGGCGTCCCGGGGGCATCCGAAACAGATGCCTGAGCCACCTCAGCTGGTTCCTCTCGATGTGGAGGAGCAGCGGCTCTACTCCGAGCTCCTCCCGGGTGACAGAGCTCTTCACCCTATCTCTAAGGGAGCGCCCTGCCACCCTGCGGAGGAAACTCATTTCGGCCGCTTGTATCCGGGATCTTATTCTTTCGGTCATGACCCAAAGTTCATGGCCATAGGTGAGGGTCGGAACGTAGATTGACTGGTAAATCGAGAGCTTCGCCTTTCGGCTCAGCTCTCTCTTTACCACGACAGACCGATACAACGACCGCATTACTGCGGCCGCTGCACCGATCCGCCTGTCAATCTCACGCTCCATCCTTCCCTCACTCGTGAACAAGACCCCAAAATACTTAAACTCCTCCACTTGAGGCAGGAACTCTCCTCCCACCTGGAGGGAGCAAGCCACCTTTTTCCGGTCGAGAACCATGGCCTCGGATTTGGAGGGGCTGATTCTCATCCCAGCCGCTTCACACTCGGCTGCAAACCGCCCCAGGACATGCTGGAGGTCCTGGCTCGAAGGAGCCAACAAGACCACATCATCCGCGAAAAGCAGAGATGAGATCCAGTGGCTCCCGAACCAGATCCCCTCCGGCCCGTGGCTGCACCTAGAAATTCTGTCCATAAAAATAATGAACAGAACCGGTGACAAAGGGCAGCCCTGCCGGAGTCCAACATGCACTGGGAACAGGTCTGACTTACTGCCGGAAATGCGAACCAAGCTCCTGCTCCGGTCGTACAGGGACCGTACAGCCCTTAACAGAGGGCCTCCGACCCTGTACTCCCGGAGCACCTCCCACAGAATGCCACGAGGGATACGGTCGAATGCCTTCTCCAAGTCCGCAAAACACATGTGGACTGGTTGGGCAAACTCCCATGAACCCTCGAGCACCCTGCGGAGGGTATAAAGCTGGTCCAGTGTTCCACGGCCAGGACGAAAACCACATTGTTCCTCCTGAATCCGAGGTTCGACTATCGGCCGAATTCTCCTCTCCAGTACCCTGGAATAGACTTTCCCAGGGAGGCTGAGGAGTGTGATCCCCCGATAGTTGGAACACACCCTTCGGTCCCCCTTTTTAAATAGGGGGACCACCACCCCGGTCTGCTAGTCCAGAGGCACTGTCCCCGACTGCCACGCGACGCTGCAGAGACGTGTCAGCCAAGACAGCCCCACAACATCCAGAGACTTGAGGTACTCAGGGCGGATCTCATCCACCCCCGGTGCTTTGCCACTGAGGAGCTTCCGAACTACCTCAGTGACTTCGGCTTGGGTGATGGATGGGTCAACCTCTGAGTCCCCAGCCTCTGCTTCCTCTATGGAAGGCGTGTCAGTGGGATTGAGGAGATCCTCGAAGTATTCCTTCCACCGCCCGACGATATCCCCAGTTGAGGTCAACAGCTCCCCACCTCCACTGTAAACAGTGTTGGTGGAGGACTGCTTCCCCCTCCTGAGGCGCCGGATGGTTTGCCAGAATTTCTTCGAGGCCGACCGGTAGTCCTCCTCCATGGCCTCCCCGAACTCTTCCCAGACCCGAGTTTTTGCTTCCGAGACTGCCCGTGCTGCCGCACGCTTGGCCTGCCGGTACCCGTCAGCTGCCTCAGGAGTCCCCCGGGCCAGCCAGGCTCGGTAGGACTCCTTCTTCAGCTTGACAGAAACCCTTACTTCCGGGGTCCACCACCGGGTCCGGGGATTGCCGCCGCGACAGGCACCGGAGACCTTACGGCCACAGCTCCGGACAGCCGCGTCAACAATGGAAGTGGAGAACATGGTCCATTCGGAATCAATGTCTCCAGCCTCCCTCGGGATCTGGTCAAAGCTCTCCCGGAGGTGGGAGTTAAAGATCTCCCTGGCAGAGGGTTCTGCCAGACGTTCCCAGCAGGCCCTCATGATACGTTTGGGTCTGCCAGGTCTGTCCGGCTTCCTCCCCCGCCAGCGGATCCAACTCACCACCAGGTGGTGATCAGTTGACAGCTCAGCCCCTCTCTTCACCCGAGTGTCCAAGACATACGGCCGGAGGTCAGATGACACGACCACAAAGTCGATCATTGATCTCCGGCCTAGGGTGTCCTGGTGCCACGTGCACATATGGACACCCTTATGCTTGAACATGGTGTTCGTTATGGACAAACTGTGACTAGCACAGAAGTCCAGTAACAAAACACCACTCGGGTTCAGATCGGGGAGGCCGTTCCTCCCAATCACACCCCTCCAGCTAACACTGTCGCTGCCCACGTGGGCGTTGAAGTCCCCCAGGAGAATGACGGAGTCCCCGGTTGGAGCACTCTCCAGTACCCCTCCCAGGGACTCCAAGAAGGCCGGGTACTCTGCACCACTGTTCGGCCCATAAGCCGAGACAACGGTGAGAGTCCTATCCCTGACCCGAAGGCGCAGGGAAACGACCCTCTCGTTCACCGGGGAGAACTCCAACACATGGCGGCTGAGCTGGGGGGCTATAAGCAAGCCCACACCAGCTCGCCGCCTCTCACCGCGGGCAACTCCAGAGTAGAAGAGAGTCCAGCCTCTCTCAAGGAGTTGGGTTCCAGAGCCCAGACTGTGCGTGGAGGTGAGCCCGACTATTTCTAGCCGGTACCGCTCGACCTCCCGCACCAGCTCAGGCTCTTTCCCCCCCAGCGAGGTGACATTCCATGTCCCCATGGCTAGAGTCACCATCCGGGGATTGGGCCGCCGGGGCCCCCGCCCACGACTGCCACCCATATCCCACTAACCAAATTAGAGCCGCTTATTTTAGAAATGTTTAATGATTCGATGGGTACTGGGGCCTTGCCACAGACGCTAACTGAAGCATCCATAACACTTATACCAAAGCCCGGGAAGGACAGAACACAATGTGGATCATATCGGCCCATCTCGTTGTTAAATAGCGACATTAAAATTTTAGCTAAGGCCCTAGCTTGCCGTTTAGAATCGGTTACAGATGAGGTGATCTCCTCTGATCAAACAGGTTTCATGACTGGTCGCCACTCCTTCTCTAACATCCGGAGCCTTCTTAATGTCATATATTCTTCTGCATCCGGGGAGGTACCAGAAGTGGTTATCTTCCTGGATGCAGAGAAGGCTTTTGACAGAGTGGAGTGGGCGTATTTATTTGAATGTCTGCAGGCCTTTGGTTTCGGACCAACTTTTATTGCCTGGATTAAACTTCTGTATGCCTCACCAAAGGCATCAGTGGTCACGAACGGGAAACGATCTGAATTTTTCTCATTATCAAGAGGGACACGTCAAGGGTGCCCACTTAGTCCACTCTTGTTTGCATTCGCCATTGAGCCTCTGTCTATCATGCTAAAATCATCCCCGAATTTTTTTTTTGAAATTTCTAGATGGGGGAGGGAACACAAAGTGGCTCTATATGCCGACGACCTTTTGTTGTATGTGTCTGACCCGGTGCGGTGTATTCCCCACATAGTCCAGGTGTTGCAAAGATTTGGTATTTTTTCGGGATATAAGACTAACCTCACAAAAAGCGAGTGCTTCCCAGTGAACAACCTAGCTCTTGAAATCCCACAAAAGGACCTGCCATTCCATCTATCCAAATCCGGGTTTAGATATTTAGGAATTAATATTACACGGACTTTCCCTAAACTATATAAAGATAACTTCACACCCCTCGTCAATAAAATAAGAAACGATTTACAGAATTGGAGGTCCATTAATCTCTCACTGGCTGGAAAGATCAACTGTATTAAAATGAACGTGTTACCTCAATTCCTCTATCTTTTTCAATGTCTCCCTATATTTCTCCCAAAATCGTTTTTTCAGTCCATTGATAAAATGATATCATCATTCATTTGGGGTGGTAAAGTCCCTAGAATACAGAAAAGGCTTCTGCAGAGACATCGATCCCAGGGCGGATTGGGTCTACCAAATTTGCTTCACTATCACTGGGCGGCTAATATTCAGAAAATCATATACTGGCTTCACACCCCAAAACTGTCGTGGTGTGAAATAGAAAACGAGTCATGCATTTTGACATCCCTCCCCGCCTTGGTTACTTCGAGTCTCCCTTTGTCCGCTCCATCTTATACCTCAAACCCTGTTGTTATCAATACATTACGAATTTGGTCCCAATTTCGAAGCCACTTTGGTTTAAGGGATTTCTCTCTTCTGGCGCCTATCTGTGATAATCATCTTTTTGTCCCTCCTAGATTAGACAATGCCTTTGCCCTGTGGAAAGGACTTGGCCTCTCCAAATTTCAAGATCTTTACAGCGAAGGTGTATTCTCTACCTTTAGTTATCTCTCTCAAAAATTCAACCTCCCCAGCTCAAGTCTTTTCCGATATTTCCAGATCCGACATTTCATGCAAAACCTAAATTTGAACTTCCCCAATGCACCTCAACCTACTGCTTTGGATGGCATCCTCCAAATTCCCTCCAATTTAAAGGGTTTCATTGCGAGAATCTATTCAAACATATCATCTCTCGGTGACACCTCTCTCTATAAAATTAAAGGGAAATGGGAGGAGGAGCTTGGAGATGTAATACCTGAGGAATCCTGGACCAAAGCTCTGAAGAGAGTTAATGGAACTACTTCATGTGCTAGGCTAGGTGTAATCCAGTTTAAAGTCTTGCATCGTACCCACCTCTCCAAGTCTAGGCTGGCCAAAATGTATCCTGAGGCGGATGAGAATTGCAGTAAATGTCATGTTGCCTCGGCAACTTTAACGCACACGTTCTGGTCATGTCCTTCCCTCTCGGATTACTGGTCAGCAGTCTTTAGGACTCTTTCACAGGTACTATCCTTAAACTTGCAACCTAGCGCCTACTCTGCCATCTTCGGTATAGTACCAGCTGACCAACAGATTAGTAAAAAGCATAAGAACATTACTGCATTTGCGGCTCTACTTGCCCGCCGAAGGATTTTGTTGCACTGGAAATCTCCCAAACCACCAAGTGCCTCCGTATGGATGAGTGACCTTATGCTCCATTTATGTCTGGAAAAGATCAAATACACACTTAGAGGGTCAAAAGACCTCTTTTATTCCACCTGGAACCCAGTTATGTCTTTCATAAACAAACTTAAAACTCTCCCTGATAATTCATGAACTCACATGTTAGATCCTGAGGGGTGACGCATGGTGTTACGCGGCAGACTCGGCCTCCTCTCTTATTTTCAAGCTTTACTTTAAAATAAGCTACTTCCACTTTCTTCCCTTTTTTTTTTTTTCTCTTTGTCTAACTCTTTGTATCTGTTGAATGATACCTTTACCTATCAATATCATAACCTTTATTTATTTATCCACTTATTTAATCTCTATAACTCTGGATGCACTAGATGTTGTAGGGTGGGTGGGGGGGGGTTGTATTTGTTTATTTGTATATGTGTTCTGCAGAAAATCCAAAAGCTCTGTCTGTTTACACAACTGTCTTTTTGTACCTTGCTCTTAATAAAAAGATGATTAAAAAATGAATAAATAAAAATAAATAAATAAATAAATACATAAATAAATAAAAATTATATACATATATAATTCATTTTTATTTTTTATTTATTTTTTCTCTGTCATCTAATTACCACACTCCAGTCCGGTAGGTGGCGGCAATGCACCTATACGCTGGATGCCAGCCGCCAATCAAATCTAATAGAAGAAGAAGAAGAAGAAGAAGAAGAAGAAGAAGAAGAGCTGTTGTTGTTGAGAAGTGATCAGCTGACTGAGCTGAAGCTGAAGTTGAAGGCAGCCCTAAAGGAAAAGCGAAGCTAACAGTGAAGCAACATGGCGTTCATCACCGCCAACTGGAACCCGCTGGGAGAAGCCTTTTATCGGTTAGTTTATCTGTGTTTCATCGGTCAGACAGCAGCTAGCATCGGTAGATATCCCTGCAGCTGTTAGCAGGCTACATGTTCGCTGTCAGCATTAACTCTACCGACATCTCTGTCCACCTGGAGAGTGTTAAACAGCGTAAACAGAGCAAACGTTACAGTGTGTTAGCTGTCTCTAGCATCCCGCTGATCATGTGACACTGCTTACGTTAGCTTCAGGCTAACTGCAAATGTAGCTCCAGTGTGTCTCAGCAGGTATGTTAACAATGTTCAATAGAGGAGAACTGGACTGAGATCAGTCAGTCACTGGGTCACGTGACCCGGAAGCCACTGACAAAAACGCAACGCATGTATGTAAAATAGATTAATAACACATCATCAATCATAATCGATGTGCTCTCAGCAGAACGCAGTTTAATGTTTGAACCATAGTTTCCACTAACAACATCGAGACCATATAGACATACAGCACATATATAGATATATACATATACATATATACAGACACATATACATATAAGATACATATACATAGAAGCCTCATTGAGAGGGCTGTATGTACAAGTTCTTTATATGAAAACATTCACAATGTATTAAATGACCTATTTCCCCTCAGGTCAAAGAAAATCATTTAAAGATCATTCATGAGGTTGCAGAATTTCTTAAAAGAAGGTTCAGGTTTGTCATGGACCCAGTGTTTCCTTTAGGATTTTTTTCAGCAGCAGGGGCAGCGTAAACAAATGACACTGACTGCAGATTTTACATTTATGCCCAGCATAATCCCCCTTTTTATTGAATGGCTGGCATGGAAAATGGCTTTTTAAAGGCTGAATGTAAAAATAATAACAAAAATACAACAAAAAATAAATAAAACAAAAAATAATAATTTCCTGATGGGGCTGTAGAATCAGTGGCAAAGTTTGCATCTCTCTCTCCTGCACCATCACTTTGCTCTCCTGCTCCTTCACTCGGCTCTCCCCCTGCTGTACTCTGCTCTCCTTCACTTTGTTCCACTGCTCCTCCCTGTCTAATGTTACTTGTCTTACACGATATATGATAATTTACATTCACATCACATCTGATTACAAGTGTGAACACAATTTTTTACCTAACCATCATCATTTGAGTCAGTAAAAGGCTAATGATACCTGACTAGCGCCATCTTCATCAGGTGTCTTTCTCTTCTTTTCAGCTTCGATACGTGTATCGTTACAGCCCTACTAGATACTGAGCAAGATTATCTGTGCACTCGCGACACCCGACCCAGTGCAGGACTCTGCTGTGAAGGTGGAGATATGATGCGGCGGTGGTGTATTTGCAACAATTAAAAAAAAAAAAAAAGAAAGAAATTTGAAGGTGCGGTGGCTAGGATTTAGGAGTGGCAGGCCGCCACTCCTAAATGAATGTAGAGGAAACACTGTGGACCCTTTTACCTTTTAATAATGATAATAATACATACATTAGCAGCTGTAAACACACAGTAACATTATAAACACATCCTGTGGTTTGGTGCCGACCTGTTTACTGAACATATAAGGAGTAGTTAACGTTTAGAATCATCAGAGAACATTACAGATGGTGTTTTTGGTTCCTGAATATATCTGCACGTGTGTGAATGTGTAAATGAGAGACATTAACTTATAGCACTTTGTAGAAAGTTCACTACACTGACTTGTATTAGTTCACGGGGCGGAGCTGCCACATCCAAGATGGCGGCGACGTCAACGTTTCGCATCTATGAATATATTTTTTTGATCAAGATGGTATGAAGAGGTTCCGGAGTGAATGTCTGTCCAGAGTCCAACTGTAACTGATGTCAGACATTGTCATTGTGTGTGTGTGTGTGTGCGCGTGCGCGCAGGAAAACGGAACTGTATGAGATGTGTTGGAACTTGAGGGAAGGACTCAGAGATAGCTTGGTGGCTGCAGCTCCTTATGGAGGACCTATAGGTAAACACACACACACACACACACACACACACACACACACACACACTGTACACTGTGTCTCAAAGCCGGACTCCATTTGCATTTTACAGTTTGCAGTGTTTTCATATTTAACACAGACTTTGTTACTTAAACACTTCGAACATTCTGTCTCTCTGTCCACCTGTCTGTCAGCTCTCCTCAGAGAACCTCACAGACGTTCTCCCAGTTCTCGTCCCCAGTTGGAGATTTATTCTGCATCTGGAGTCTCCATAACCAGCTTCCCAGTAAATATACATCTTGTTATGAACCAATCAGACGGTTGTAGTTGTTTGTTATTATCATTAAGCAGTTCTATTGTGTGTGTGTCTATATATATATATATATATATATATATATATATATGTGTATGTTTTCCCTGGAATATATATATATATATGTTATATAGGAAGTACATATCTTGTTTACTTGAATTAATGAACTCATTAAATCCAGGGCATGACTGTTTTCAGTGTTTTCCACCAATAGAGGGGGCTCTCTTGCAAGTGGAGCTTTCCCTGGTCAAAGTTAAGTAGGTCAAAGTGCAAATGTTTACATAGTCATAAAATAAAATATTTTGTCTTTGAAAAATACAAGTCAAATGTTCAAAAAACCTTGTTATTTACTTAATGAGTGTAGTTTTAGAGGAACTGAGTTAATTAATAGGCTATTTATTTACAAATGTAGCCACAGATGAAGACAAAGTCAATCTTGTATGGAATGCAATAATCGAAGAATCGTGGCACCAATAATCGAATCGAATCGAATCTCGTTATAATTGAAGAATCGAAGCTCCCACAATCGAAATCGAATCGAATCGTGAGGTACCCTTGTTGGAACACCCCTAGTCTTACTGCATCCAACCTTAGCATGTATATATATGTGTGTATATATATATATATATATATATATATATATATATATATATATATATGTATATATATATGTATATATGGTATATATATATATGTATTAATATATAGATCTCTCTATCTCTATCTCTATGTCTATCTCTCTCTATCTGTCTATCTCTC